>NC_090377.1:51290913-51592358 GCF_036365525.1 Heterodontus francisci
GTGCTCCTATCATTGTGCTCAGTAGGAAATTCTAGGATGTTGGCCCAGTGATGCTGAAAGACTGGTGATATATGTCCACATCAGGATGGTGTGCAACTTGGAGGGGAGGTTGGAGGTGATAGCGTTGCTATAACTTTGCTGATATTGTCCCTCTGTGATTGAACAGCCTGCTGAAAGTTACCATCAAAGTTTACATAAATGATGACACTTATGTGAAGTACCATACAGTGACTGTGCCAATAGAAAAGTATTCCGGCAAGGAGTTAACATCTTCAGGAAAAGAAAGGGGTGGAGAAAATGGAGAAAAAAATTACATAAAAAGTATTAATGCTTATGTTTTTCTGTTCAGGATTCAGGGAATTAATGTTATAGGTAAACAGATCCATTTGAGGTGGATTCCAAAAAAGAAATAAACACAGCATTTAAAACTGAATAAAAATGAATTATAGATACCCAATTTTTAACTATTTTGATCTTATTTCAAGTTAACTATTTTAGTAGGCCAAAATTAATTTGACTTGTTACATAGCTATGCTGTTGAAGCATCTTTTTTTTTACTAGTCTTAACTAATGTGTTTCTTTTCATTTAGTTGTCCGTTTGGCTATAATGGAATAGATTGCAAGGATGGTAAGAACTGCAATTAATAACTTCAAACTCACACCATGAAATGAAGGGGATGGAATTCTCTCATTAATGAAAGAGCAGTGCTTCACTGGTGCTGTTTGTGTGTGCAGAGTTAGCCCTTCAGAAGTTTCCTTTAAAGTACATTGTCAGAGCAGGGTGATGGGAGCTCAACTTTGCCTCTACTATGTAGCGTATCTGGCCTGTTAATGCTCTTTGCTGAAGTTTGTTTCAGAACAATGGTAAAGCATTTCCTAGCACTGACATCCCTCGCCTTGATGAGCAGCACAAAATTTACTTCCCAAAAATCTGAACCCCAAGGAATCGGCCCATGATATCTCAAAATGGACTTCCTTAAAAGGAATACGTGTATTTATAGTTAAAAAGATGAAGTACATGAAATGAACAATTTATAGTCAAATCAATTTGCTACACCTCATGGGTCATCATGCTCCACAAGACCATATTAATTGTGGTGTATGAAGATATGTGTGAGGAAGTCACATAATGAATTAATGGTCAATAACTGTAGCTAGGTGTTGCTAGTTTAAAAAAAAAACATCCATGTATTAGTATCCATCTTAAGGCTGTATATCTCAACAGCTCTGTTCATCTTGTGTTGGCGTACATGATATTCAACATAATAACCCTTTGACTGTATGAGGTCAACTCATCACTGAGGTCATAGCAGAGTCCAGTTTCTAAATTAACATTAGATTATATATCCAAACTATATTCAATTTATATAATTCCTCTTTATCCTGCTTTATTTTACTGATATACTTATAAACTGCTTAGCTACAAAATGGAAAGAAGAAATTAGAAGTTTGAAATGTGGAGAGGTTAGAGAAGCTGGTATTGTTCTCCTGAGAACAGAGAGGGTTAAGGGGAGATTTAATAGAGGTATTCAAAATTGTGATGCGTTTTACAAGAATAAAAATGAGAAACTATTTCCACTGGCACTGGTAATCAGAGGACATAGCTTTAAGATAATTGACAAAAGAATCAAAGGGTTGATGAGAATGTTTTTATGCAGTGAGTTGACATCATCTGCCTGAAAGGGTGGTGGAAGTTGATTACATAGTAAATATCAAAAGGGAATTGGTTATATACCCACTGAGGAAAATTTGCAGGGCTATTGTAAAAGAGTAGGGGAGTGAGACTAATTGACTAGCTCGTTCAAAGAGGCATGATTGGTCAAATTGCCTCCTTTTATGCTATACGTTTCTATGGAAGTTTATACAATAACATTTTACAGCATCAACATTGAGGTTCAAAGGTTTCAGATACAGTTTGTTACAGTTCATTTGATAATTATTTTAAAATGTACTTTTATTTTGCAGGATTTAAACTCGGTATTATAATTTTTGGTGTTATAGCTGGAGTTTTGATACTGAGTTTGATACTTGGATTAATTTATATAAGGTAAGATTATTTATTTTATCAGAGTCCAACATTCTTCATTATTGATGTACAAGAAAGGCCCCTATAAATGTACAGCTCCAAATTAGGTGATAAACAATTACTGGAGCTAATTCATATTCTTGCAAATATATTTCTGAAATACATAGCATTATTTCAACATACCTGTTTTCTGAGCAACATATTACAACATTAAAATTTCGTTAAGGTGATGTGACTTTAGGGATGCGGCCTGCCATGGAGCCAGACGTCGGAAGGGCCGGGCCCAATCTTCATGGCAGCAGCGAGGCTCCGTGGCGGTCCTCCCGTCGCCCAGCGGCAGGACCTGGATTAAAATATTCAAATTAAGACAATGCATACATTTAAATAAAATTAAAAGCAATCTTAGCCATGGGCTGCGATCTGCTGAATGACGGGCAGCACTCACGCGCCTTCACTTTCCCGTCTGGGGTATGCAGGCGCCACAGTGGTAGGGAAGTGGGGAAGCTTAAGATTTTTCGTGCAGGGTGGGGGGCAAACGGTGTCTAATTTACATCATTAGTGTAGGAGATGATGGGAAGGGGTGACCTCTGCACTTCGTTCAGTTTTGGAAGGCGGGGGGGGACGGTCAAGTGTGGAAGGTATGTGTTTTGGGAGTGGAGAGGGCAAATAATTGAATATTATTGGGAGGTGGGAAAGGGACAGCAGATTTTTGATCAGAACAGCGGGGGTGGGGGGAGGGTATAACCTTAAAAATGTAAATTAGCCAGCTGCCCTTTAAAAATGACGCCAGCGCACAGGCAGCTGACGCCACTGCCAGCTGAGAGCTCGCCCCCTTCGTGATTGTGGGGGAGGGTGGGCGATGGCCCGACTGGCATTTTATTGTGGGCGCCGCAAAGAAGATCGCGGCGGCATGCTGGCTTGCGGGTCACCATTTTATCCGCCTGCCGCCAGGCCAGCCCATAGTTTCTGCAGTAGCAGGAGGGCAGCCAGCACTGGAGAATTGTTAAAGTAATCAAAGTAATCAATAGTTTAATATAAACACAGTACTGGAGTATTCTCATCATGTAGCCTGTAATCTGTTGGAAAATACTGATCTTTCTTCTCAAGCACTTATGCAAATATAATTCAAATTAATTCCTGCCCAAAGTAGCCAAAAACAGCTGATAATACAAAAAAACAGCAGAAATACCTGAAATGATTGGATAGTAGAGGGGTAACACCAGTAGGTCATAAACTTCAGTTCAACAAGTGTTAGACAATAGCACACTGGTCTATGATGGAAACAATTCTATGGTGACAATCGATTTTGTTTTATGTAAGCGGTAGAACATTTCATAGCTCTGATCCATTGTAGAATTATTTACTTTTCTAATACAAATATACTTTCTAAATTAACAACTATTCTAATTTCACTATTGTAGGCGAAAACATGTTAAACATGATGAACTGAAAGAACCCTTGGTAAACGGAATGGACAAATCTTTGCATCCAGTCACGATTCCAAGAGTAAAAATGGTTCCTACTGACAACAACCAGAGGATGGATGGAAGACAAGGACTCTATAATGAGGCACTGTTTTAATACTGAACAAAATATAGGGTTAATTTCTCACTGAACATCTTGTTTAGATTTTCTTTATTTATGTAGGGGTAAATTTTCATCTTTACAGGCTAGGCATTAAGCAGCATCATGCAGAGAGGAAAACTGGGTGGGAGGAATACACACCAGTACAGAACTCCTCAGATTTTCCATTAAGTTAAATTAATGATAGGAAAATCAGGGGCCTGTAAGTGGTGTGTGATCATTCCCACCCAATTTTCCTTACTGAGTTAAATCCAGGCGATGCTTAACATCCAGGCAATGAAGACAAAAAGCTACCTCATTATCTTTAAATACACATTTATCATAAGTACTTATAATGAACTCAAATTACCTTTTTAAACTAAAATAATTTAAATGCTATGGTGTTGAGTGAATCACTTTAAACAATTATGGATGATGCTCAACAAAGCTCAGCAAAGTTGCCTGTGCAATGTAAGTATTGACCACAACTGCAACATTCTTGGAATTCATTTGTCCTCGTGTCACTTACTTTCAAACCAAATCAGGCTGAAAATTCTTTAGTTTCACACCTACTTTCAAAGTTGTTCAAATTCAAAATTAGGTATTGGTCATGACACTGGCCTTTCATCTTTAGGACTTGGGTTAAAATTCAGCCCAGTATGATACGACAAGAGTTTGGGCAGTCTCATTTTGTTTTTTAGTGACCAGCATTACCCCTGAAATAATCAAGAGTGCCAAGCCTGCTATACTCTCAGCACTACATGAACTGCTATGCCTGTGCTGGGACGAGGGAGCAGTACCCCAGGACATGCGCGATGCCAATATCATCACCCTCTATAAAAACAAAGGTGACCGCGGTGACTGCAACAACTACCGTGGAATCTCCCTGCTCAGCATAGTGGGGAAAGTCTTTGCTCGAGTCGCTCTGAACAGGCTCCAGAAGCTGGCCGAGCGCGTCTACCCTGAGGCACAGTGTGGCTTTCGTGCAGAGAGATCGACCGTTGACATGCTGTTCTCCCTTCGTCAGATACAGGAGAAATGCCGTGAACAACAGATGCCCCTCTACATTGCTTTCATTGATCTCACCAAAGCCTTTGACCTCATCAGCAGACGTGGTCTCTTCAGACTACTAGAAAAGATTGGATGCCCACCAAAGCTACTAAGTATCATCACCTCATTCCATGACAATATGAAAGGCACAATTCAACATGGTGGCTCCTCCTCAGAGCCCATTCCTATCCTGAGTGGCGTGAAACAGGGCTGTGTTCTCGCACCCACACTTTTTGGGATTTTCTTCTCCCTGCTGCTTTCACATGCGTTCAAGTCCTCTGAAGAAGGAATTTTCCTCCACACAAGATCAGGGGGCAGGTTGTTCAACCTTGCCCGTCTAAGAGCGAAGTCCAAAGTACGGAAAGTCCTCATCAGGGAACTCCTCTTTGCTGACAATGCAACTTTAACATCTCACACTGAAGAGTGCCTTCCGAGTCTCATCGACAGGTTTGCGGCTGCCTGCAATGAATTTGGCCTAACCATCAGCCTCAAGAAAACAAACATCATGGGGCAGGATGTCAGAAATGCTCCATCCATCAATATTGGCGACCACGCTCTGGAAGTGGTTCAAGAGTTCACCTACCTAGGTTCAACTATCACCAGTAACCTGTCTCTAGATGCAGAAATCAACAAGCGCAAGGGAAAGGCTTCCACTGCTATGTCCAGACTGGCCAAGAGAGTGTGGGAAAATGGCGCACTGACACGGAACACAAAAGTCCGAGTGTATCAGGCCTGTGTCCTCAGTACCTTGCTCTATGGCAGCGAGGCCTGGACAACGTATGTCAGCCAAGAGTGACGTCTCAATTCATTCCATCTTCGCTGCCTCCAGAGAATACTTGGCATCAGGTGGCAGGACCGTATCTCCAACACAGAAGTCCTCGAGGCGGCCAACATCCCCAGCTTGTACACACTACTGAGTCAGCGGCGCTTGAGATGGCTTGGCCATGTGAGCCGCATGGAAGATGGCAGGATCCCCAAAGACACATTGTACAGCGAGCTCGCCACTGGTATCAGACCCACCGGCTGTCCATGTCTCCGCTATAAAGACGTCTGCAAACGCGACATGAAATCCTGTGACATTGATCACAAGTCGTGGGAGTCAGTTGCCAGCGTTCGCCAGAGCTGGCGGGCAGCCATAAAGACGGGGCTAAAATGTGGCGAGTCGAAGAGACTTAGTAGTTGGCAGGAAAAAAGACAGAGGCGCAAGGGGAGAGCCAACTGTGCAACAGCCCCGACAAACAAATTTCTCTGCAGCACCTGTGGAAAAGCCTGTCACTCTAGAATTGGCCTTTATAGCCACTCCAGGCGCTGCTTCACAAACCACTGACCACCTCCAGGCGCATATCCATTGTCTCTTGAGATAAGGAGGCCCAAAGAAGAAGGAGCGACAGGTCAAAACTGCCCTTAGTTTGGCATTAAATTAGTAATCTTATTCTTAACCTGGAAGATGTTGAAGCTGCCACTTGGTACCTGAAATGGAAAACATTCCAATCCCCAGCATTGACAGCCCTCATTTTGATGAGCACAGAAAATCTTTTTTAAAAAATTAAATGATTGTTCAAGATTACAGGAAAATCTTACCATAATGAAAAATTATGCACTGAGCTTCAAGAAAATGTATGCAAAAGCAATTTTCTGATTGCTTTTGATTGCTTATTTTAATATTGGTACATTGAATGCTATTCAGTATGGCTTCAAACAAGAAATTTCATTTCCCTGGTTCAAAAGAGCTTCTTGGTTCACAATATTTCCAAAAAGCTGATAGCCTCAAGCCCATAGAAAATAAAAATGCTTCTGTGATAATCTCCCAATACTTGAGAAGATGCTCCCATATAATTAATGCTATTTTCAAAAGCTTAAACTAACAAATATTCATAAATTATGGAGAAATATTTTCTTTAGTTTCTTGCTCAGTTGTACCTTTTCCTTGTATTTATTCCTATAATAATTTATTACTTTAGACAAATTCCAGAAGCTGAAAGAGGCTAATAGATGTTTTAACACATTACTAGTGCAAATCTGAAGCATATGTAACAATACTTGTAAATCATAATTTTAAAATTTACCCATTAACAGGAGTAGAATTGGGTAATGAATATTTCAAACTAGCTAATTAGATGGTGCTAATACCTTCATACAAAATGATTAATTCTCAGTTTAAAGCTTTTGATTTCATTGATTTATTCCACTAATACTTTACTTACTTCCTACAGATTGAAAGCTTTGAACAGAGTAACTCAAACGAAAGTCAAAACCAATGGCATGAAATGGGTAACTTCAACAAAGGGCTTCATCATAGAGACAAGGAATATGATAGTACAAGGCACTTTTGAGCTGACTAAAACAGTCTGCGAAGATTATGGAAATACTCAACCAGTAACCATCTACAATAAAAAAAGACAAATTACATTAATTATTGCTTCCAAATTACAAATTCTGACTGACCAGTATTGTATTTGCAATATTTTCTGTTTTTATGTGAGATTTTCAGCATGCAGTGTTTTTTCTTTTCAGAAATCTGATTAATCAATTTTATTAGTTTTGTGATGGACAATAACCAAATAATTAATGTAATCTCAGCATTTTTAGTACTCGATGTGCAAATTATTTGACAATGATTGGCAGTTTTCAATTTTAGTTTTGATTATTTCCACCTAATATGCATTATTTGATTTGTGAAACTTGGGTATAGATCTTACATTAGCACTGCACCTTAGTATGGAAAATATTGCATTCCCCAGTATTATCTTTTATGATAATGGGGAGAATGAACACCCACATGGACCAGTCGGGCTAAATGTCCTGATTCTGTGCTATAAGTTCTATGCAAAAGTGCAAATTCAACTGATTTCCAATAACCTATTTCCTCTGTTGCTAATCAATAACATTCCTAGAGCAAATACTTAAGATTTTTCCCACTGAATTTATCCTTATTATAGATTCCTGTGCCACCACAATCATATACTGTGCTTGAAAGCAAAATGTATTATGAATAATCAGTTTATAGTCTGAAATGAATGAAGGAAAATTAGTACATGGACTTTTTTTTTAAAGATCCATTTGCTCTTGCGGAGTGTTTAAAAATTAAGTAGACTGCACATGCAAATGAATAAAAATAATATATTCTTGCAACTCTTGGACAATGAATTGACTCCTGTCTGGTTACTACACAATCTGGCTGTTTGTGCAGTATCTCTCAACTTCCTTTATCAATTTAACCTGAGTCAAATTTTATTGCATATAATTAACAATTGGGAACAGTCTAGGGGCTAAAAATTCGTCTGCTTCACTTTTCAAGCACGGAGGTCGCTATCAGCAATCTGCCTGTGCCTGGTCCTGTTGAGGCAGGCAGCATGCAAACTTCTTGCTGTCTCCTCATTTCCATGATTACAGTGTTCAGCCGAGTGTGACCCTCACTGCTGGCTGGCTGAACGCTCAACAGAGGACCCAGCAGCATGCAAGACTAGCATGTATTCCAGCCATTATCCAGCTCTTAAAGGCAACCTGCACCTTTTAAAGGGGAGCTGCAGTCATTAGAAGGTGCTGCTGACTGCCTGTAATGAAACTGGCTGCAAATAGAAGCAAAACAAATGGAATGCCAGGGAAGATAAAGGGCTCCAGGTTCACTGATGTGGCACTGGAGGCCTAAGTGATGGAGGTCAACAGGGGGAGAGAGACCATGATTCAGCAGACGGGAGGGATGGTGGAGCAAGAAACACCCTCCGAAGGGAATGGAAGCAGGTTGTCAGAAAGCTCAACTCCCAGAGTCTGGCCCTGAGGACCTGATCATTAAAAAGTTCAACGACCACACACAAGTGGTCCAGGTCAGTGAAAGCATCTTCAAAAAACATCTCCTACCCACCGCACCACCAACCTCTCATGCTGCTCAATGTACTATACCCCCATCAGGAGTCCCTAGCAGTCAGGACTCAGGTCTACCATACAGATACTCCAGCTTACCATCTCACACATTCGAATGATGGCAGCCACACATTCACCTCATGCCACCTCCACATATCTGCAGCTATTCAGCTATGGCTGAATGAGCCAAACACTGTGCTGTACAATCATTTACATTATTTCCTCGCCCTTTTATTTTATATTTAGAGATACAGCACTGAAACAGGCCCTTTTGCCCACCGAGTCTGTGCCGACCAAGAACCACCCATTTATACTAACCCTACAGTAATCCCATATTCCCTACCACTTACCTACATTAGGGTCAATTTACAATGGCCAATTTACCTGTCACCTGCAAGTCTTTGGCAGTGGGAGGAAACTGGAGCACCCGGCGAAAACCCATGCGATCACAGGGAGAACTTGCAAACTCCGCACAGGCAGTACCCGGAATTGAACCCGGGTCCCTGGAGCTGTGAGGCTAACCACTGCGCCACTGTGCCGCCCTTGTACGACAAAGTGGAAATAAAAGAGAGCAGAGCAGAACCAGCAGAGGACAAGCACGACTGCATCTCCGGAGCCCTACGGAGAGAATGGTGCTCCACATCATGGGGCCAGCTGTGACATAGCTTATTGCATTATGCATCGCTGAGAACACTGAGGATGCCAGCATATTCCTGCCTTTATGTCCCCTCTCAAATTCCATCTCACTCTCATCCTGCTATCTGGCATTAAGTGCAAGTTGCTGATGATGTGACCATAAACTATTGCTAAACACCCTAACCCACTTCCCTCACCCCAACCTTCTCGCTCTGATTTTCTGCTTTTAGACGCCCTGGAACTGCTGCCTGTCCAACCACAGCAGCCACAAGAGGAAGGGCAAGAACAATACCACACCACTGATGAAGAACCACCATCACTTGCTCTGACAATTGCAGGCACCAGATCAGATACTGGCATTAGTGAACTTTAGAAAGTTGTGTAGAGTTGGGATCTGCAAGTGGTGACTCGCTGGGTACAAATGGGCTGCAGCCAGGCAAGTGGGAAAGAATTGTTTTTGTGCCAGTTAAGGGTGAGGTTGCACACATGTTCTGTGACAGGGGACTCTGATGAGGACTTCAATGGGACAGCGTGCAGGAGATACTGATGAGAATGCACACCAAGATGCTTGCTGCATTGGCAGGCCTGCCAGACAGTTTTCTGTCAATGTCAAGAAGCATGGAGGAGTCCATGCTTCAATGTGGCATAGAGCATCATGAAGAACTTGGAGTCTATCCTTGACGCTGTGAAGGTGGTGGCAAACTCCATGACAGCACTTGTAGACCCAGCTGTGATGCAGCATCTGGTGGCTAAAGTCTCAGATCCAACTACAGCAGGGATGGAAGTAGATGCAGTGGAAACTCAAACTGAGGTCATGAGATCCATATTTTCTGCCATGTCGGCTCAGACTGCTACCATAATGACTATGAACCACCAGTGGCGCTACATAGTCTAATTCTGCGGTCTCAGAATCCATTGGAAAATTATATTCCACGCACTGTTCCATATTTTTTTGCATGGGGGTGATTCCAAGCTGAAGCAGGCAACATCTCATTTTGCAGTTTACCATCCACTGCTGTATAAGGGAGGTCACTGATGCACTGTGTGCCAGGAGAGGAGAATACATTGCATTCTCTCTTCCCAGAGAGAAGCAGGTGGTGTGTGCAAGTGGCTTAGCCAGGCTAATGGGCTTCCCCATGGTGCAGGGTGCTATTGACTACACACACATTGCTTTGCAAGCACCACATCTAAATGCAAAGATGTAATGCAACTGCAAAGGGTACCACTCCCTGGATATTCAGTTTGTGTGCAACCATGCTCAGCACAACATGCAGGTGAATGCCTGGTTTCCTGGCGGCAGTTATGAAGCCTTTATTCTACTGGGTGACAAGGACTATGCACTGATCACCTGGCTCACAACTCCACTGCACAACCCAAGCATATAAGGGTAGCGTGCATATAACGAGAACCATGCAACCACTTGAAATGTCATTGAGCAGGCCATTGGGGTGCTTAAGGAATGCTGCATCCTGCACAACCTTGCCATCATGAGGGCACAGCCACAAATTGTTACGTAAAAACCCACAGAAAGCCTGTGGGAAAGTGTAAGTGCAATGAATGGCAAGTGCCTGTTTGTCACTGATTGCAAAATCCAGGCCATTATTTCTCCACCATTGTTCAACAGAACAACAAAACACATGGCATCGCATGCTGTTTATATCTGAGTCTTATTATATTCAAATACAGTTATCATATTTGTTGCTATATTGCAATGATTATGATACTATTGCTGTGATTAAAAAATTTGTATGAGTTCATTTGGAGTAGATATGCAACTATTTCCCAACCTGCATGTAGTTAAATTGTCACTTACACTTGCATAAACACAATTAAAAGTATTGGGGGAAGATTAGCAGTGTGTGTCTGATATAACAAAGTGCATTTGCAAATAAGAAATTTGCCATTTTCTACACATAAAATTCAGACCTTTTCTGTTTCTGACTATGTTGGACCACCAGGCTTCTCAGGAACAGGAATGTCATTCCCAATGAGCATACCCTTGTGGGCTGTTATCATGGAGGAGAAGGAGTAGCGGTACAGGATGGAACAAAGAAGAGTCATACAGTTTAGGATAGATGGATTCCCACCCCCAGATATTAGCAGACATGGTCCCTTCAGACTACTAGCAAAGATCGGATGTCCACCAAAGCTACTAAACATCATCACCTCATTCCATGACAATATGAAAGACACAACTCATCAGACCCCTTTCCTATCCTGAGTAGCGTGAAACAGGGCTATGTTCTCGCAGCTACATTGTTTGGTATCTTCTTCTCACTGCTGCTCTCACATGCGTTCAAGTCTTAAGAAGGAATTTTCCTTCACACAGATCAGATGGCTGGTTGTTCAACCTTGCCCGTCTTAGAGCGAAGACCAAAGTATGGAAAGTCCTCATCAGGGAATTCCTCTTTGCTGATGTTGCTGCATTAACATCTCACACTGAAGAGTGTCTGCAGAGACTCATCGACAGGTTTGCGGCTGCCTGTAATGAATTTGCCCTAACCATCAGCCTCAAGAAAACGAACATCATGTGACAGGACGTCAGAAATGCTCCATCCATCAATATCGACGACCAGGCTTTGGAAATGGTTCAAGAGTTCACCTACCTAGGTTCAACTATCTCCAGTAACATGTCTCTTGATGCAGAAATCAACAAGCGCATGGGAAAGGCATCTGCTGCCATGTGTAGACTGGCCAAGAGGGTGTGGGAAAATGGCGCACTGACACGGAACACAGAAGTCCGAGTGTTTCAAGCCTGTGTCCTCAGTAATTTGCTCTATGGCAGCGAGGCCTGGACAATGTATGTCAGCCAAGAGCGACGTCTCAGCTCATTCCATCTTCGCTGCCTCCGGAGAATCCTTGGCATCTCCAATGCAGAAGTCCTCAAAGCGGTCAACATCCCCAGCATATACACTCTACTGAGCCAGCGGCGCTTGAGATGGGTTGGCCATGTGAGCCGCATGGATGATGGCAGGATCACCAAGGACACATTGTACAGCGAGCTCGTCACTGGTATGAGACCCACCGGCCGTCCATGTCTCCGCTATAAAGACGTCTGCAAACGCGACATGAAATCCTGTGACATTGACCACAAGTCGTGGGAGTCAGTTGCCAGTGATCGCTAGAGCTGGCGAACAGCCATAAAGGCGGGGCTAAAGAGTGGCGAGTTGTAGAGACTTAGCAGTTGGCAGGAAAAACGACAGAAGTGCAAGGAGAGAGCCAACTGTGTAACAGCCCCGCCAACCAATTTTATCTGCAGCGCCTGTGGAAGAGTCTGTCACTCTAGAATTGGCCTTTATAGCCACTCCAGCCGCTGCTTCACGAACCACTGACCACCTCCAGGCACTTACCCATTGTCTCTCGAGACAAGGAGGCCAAAGAAGAAGAAGAAGAAGAAGAACTTCCCATAATAAAATCCATGTAACACAGATCATATGAGGATCTCAGTGAGGAGGTGCAAGAAATAGTACAGTTAAACAAAGAAGCAATAGAACAGATCTGCCACCTTTCATATGAGGCCTTGCAACCATGATCATCTACTTCCAATGCTCTTTCTGTGGCTATGGAGGTGACCACCACATGCCACTTTTATGGCATTGTCTTGTTTAGGAAGCCATAAGACATTGTAGTAATATCAACAAGGCCATAGTACGGGCATGCATTCATCAATTTACTGATACACTTTACAGGAGATTCTGGGGAATTCATTGCCTTTGGCATCACACTAAGGCAGCATCCAGGTTTACGGAATGCTGGCTTTCCTAAGGATGGAATCTATAGTATCCATGTTGCTTTGCGAGCTCCTACAAAAAAAAAACCCCACAACCACCTCAACCCACAACCACCTCAACAGGAAAGGCTGCTACGTCCTGAATGTTCATATTGTATGTAGTATCCTGCAGAGGATCCTGCATGTCAATGTGAGATATGCTGTAAGTTGTCACAATGCCATTATCCTTTGCTGTTTGATTCTCCCTGACCGCTTCAGGGAAGAAAATAATTTTAATGAATAGATTGTGGGTGATAAAGCTGACCCCATTCTTGTACAGTAATGACCCAACTGAATGTCCCAAATTGCAGCATCGAATGCTACAATGAGATCAATACGTCATCAAAAGTGGTCATCAAGAGGACGTTTGAGGTTTTAAAGGGATACTTTTGCTGGATATACAGGTCGGGAGGGCTTAGCAATATGCTTCAACTTGTGTTTTGCCTGTTGTGCCTGCATAATTTTGCCATACAAAATAGCCTGGATTTGGATTTTTATGGGGAGGTAACTGCTTTGGAAGTAGAATTACAGGAGGAAAAGCATCCATGACTTTCATTGAGAAGACTCCATGGAGACTACTGCAAGAGATATCAGAGCACAACTAATCATTAAAATAAAAGCAAAATACTGCGGATGCTGGAAATTTGAAACAAAAACAAGAAATGCTGGAATCACTCAGCAGGTCTGGCAGCATCTGTGGAAAGAGAAGCAGAGTTAACGTTTCGGGTCAGTGACCCTTCTTTGGAACTGACAAGTATTAAAAATGTCACAGGTTATAAGCAAGTGAGGTGGGGGTGGGGCAAGAGATAACAAAGGAGAAGGTGCAGATTGGACCAGGCCACATAGCTGACCAAAAGGTCACAAAGCAAAGGCAAACAATATGTTAATTGTGTGTTGAAAGAAAAGCATTAGTACAGATTAGGTGTAAATACACTGAATATTGAACAGCAGCAAGTGCAAAGCTGAAAAAAAACCTGAAAAAAACAGTGGGTAAGCAAACTGAACAAACTAAGATGAAATGAAATAAATGCAAAAAAAGATTGTAAAAAATGTAAAAAAGAATGTAAAAAAAAGGAAGAAAAAATAACTAAAAAAGAAAGTAAAATGGGGGGCTGTCATGCTCTGAAATTATTGAACTCAATGTTCAGTCCGGCAGGCTGTAGTGTGCCTAATCGGTAGATGAGATGCTGTTCCTCGAGCTTGCGTTGATGTTCACTGGAACACTGCAGCAATCCCAGGACAGAGGTGTGAGCATGAGAGCAGGGGGCAGTGTTGAAATGGCAAGCAACCGGAAGCTCAGTGTCCTGCTTGCGGACTGAGCGGAGATGTTCCGCAAAGCGGTCAACCAGTCTGCGCTTGGTCTCCCCAATGTAGAGGAGACCACACTGTGAGCAGCGAATACAGTATACTACATTGAAAGAAGTACAAGTAAATCGCTGCTTCACCTGAAAGGAGTGTTTGGGGCCTGGGATAGTGAGGAGAGAGGAGGTAAATGGGCAGGTATTATACCTCCTGCGATTGCAGGGGAAGGTGCCCTGGGATGGGGACGAGGTGGTGGGGGTAATGGAGGAGTGGACCAGGGTGTCCCTTCGGAATGCTGACAGGGGAAGGGAGGGGAAGATGCGACTGGTAGTGGCATCATTAAAATCTCTTGTTTAACACATGCTGCCTCTAACACCAATGCCTTAACTTCTTCTTCCCATCCTCAAATAAAGGAAAGGTTATTCAATTCAGTACTCATCCTAGAACATGACAACACAATCAGTTTTCTTTGCCCCTATATGACTATCCCAAAAAATTATGGGGAGGTGGTGGCATTGTGGTAATGTCACTAAAATAGTAGTCCAGAGGTCTAGGCTAATGCTCTGGGGACATGGGTTTGAATCCCACTGGAGCATTAGAACATTTAGAACATTACAGCGCAGTACAGGCCCTTCGGCCCTCGATGTTGCGCCGATCATCTGACCTACACTATTCCATTTTCATCCATAATTTCACCAGAGGGTGACATTTGAATTCAATTAATAAAAAAAAATCTGGATAATCTACTCTAATGGTGACCATGAAACCATCGATTTTTGTAAAAACCTATCTGATTCACTAATGTCCTTTAGGGAAGGAAATCTGCCGTCCTTACCTGGTCTGGCCTACACATGACTCCAGATCCACAGTAATGTGGTTGAATCTTAAATGCCCTCTGAAATGGCCTAGCAAGCCACTCAGTTCAAGGGCAATTAGGGATGGGCAATAAATGCTGGCCTAGCCAGCGATGCCCACATCACACGAACAAATATAAAAAAAGTGCATCCTTCCCTGTATGACTCTAAGCTCCAAGAATGACAAATTTATATTCCATTTTAGTATTATAAAGTTCAAAGTCATAGAGAGTCAACCTATTCTTTTCTAATTCTATGCTTCCTCTGACTGGCAAGATTGTCTTATCTGTCACTCCCCAGGGCCTACTGTCAACCTCCACATGGCAGCCTCAGGAATGGGAGGAGACGTACCGCAACAGCGCCCTGCCATTTACATGCAGCAGAGAAAGAGGAAGCAGTCAGTGGAGGCCCCAGTTGGGAGGAGGGAAATCCCAGAGGGAACAGTGAGGCAACGTAGGCTTTCCTGCCTGAATTTCCTCATTCTCTCCCATGATCCTTCCCCAAGCAAAGCAAAGCATCCATAACCTGGAAAGTGATGATTTTGAGAACACGATAGACATAGGAACCATAAAACTGCATAAATGTCTGGATGTGACAGTTCCCAGAGAAAAGAAATTCACACACCATTCAGGTCAGGAGGAGGGTGAGAAATAAGCTCACAATGACAAATCTGAAGGTGAAGATTGATATTGGAACACAGAGTAACATCATCCTGCTCAGACTATACCAGAAGATCTTTCCTGAAAATTTGGAAGAAAATAGTTATCCAAGGAAAGATGCTCTGAAACTGAACAATGTCATGCTAACGGTATATGGAGGAACGGAGATTCGACAGCTGGGAACAACCCAAATCAATGGGACATAGAAAGGTAAAGATGTTAACTGTATGTTCTCTGTCACAGAAACAGCTGGCCCTGCTATCCTGGAGTTAAGCAGTTGTGAAGAGCTGCAGATTATCTCAGTAAACCATGAGGTGAAGGAAATGACACTGAGGGTTAAAGATAATACACCCATTGAAAAGCACCTTCTGATCAGAAGCAAAGATGATCTGGTTTTGATGAGACGGTTGGATGCTTTGAAGATTTTGAGTATCATCACTATAGACCTAGCGATGAAACCAGCAATTCCTCCCCCATGTAAAGTACCAATAGAACTAAAAGGAACATTTGAAAGAGAGCGCCAAGAAATGGAAGAAAAGGTGATCACCTTCACAGAGCCCACAGATTAGGTAAATTCCATTGTGGTGAGAGAGAAACCGAATGAATGGCTAAGAATTTCCCTGGATCCCAAAGATCTTAATCAAGCAATAAAGAGGAATCAGTACCCTAGTCCAACACTGGAAGAAATCACACCAGCACTGGTAAGGGAAATGGCTACTGGAACGTGAAGCTAGATATTCGCTGTTGACAACATTCAACAGGCCCTTTGGACAGTACAAATTCCTGTATCTACCTTTTGGTCTTAAAGTGAGCCAGGATATGTTCCAGCAGAAAGTAGACAAAACATATTGAGGATGTAAAGGAGCAGTCAGCAAAGCTGATGATATCCAAATATATGGTGTAGACAGAAAATATCATGACTACCATATCATGAAGCCATGGAGAGAACCAGGAAAGCTGAGATCAAGTTAAACACAGACACAGAAAATAGGAGTAGGAGTAAGCCATTCGGCCCCTCAAGCCTGCTCCACCATTCAACTAGATTATGGCTGACCTTCTACCTCAATGCCATTTTCCTGCACTACCCCCAAATCCCTTGATATCTTTAATATCCAGAAATGTATTGATCACTGTCTGGAATATATTCAATGACTGAACCTCCACAGCCCTCTGGGGCAGAAAATTCCAAAGATTCACCATCCTCTGAGTGAAGAAATTACTCCTAGTCTCAGACTTAAATGGTCTACCTCTTATTCTGTTACTGTGCCCCTACTTCTAGACCTCCCCAGTCAGGGGAAACATCATTCCTGATCAACCCTGTTGAGCCCTGTAGGAATTTTGTATGCTTAAATAAGATAATCTCTCATTCTTCTAAACTCTCGAGAATATCAGCCCAATCTCCTAAATCTCTCATTGGACAGTCCCGCCATCCCAGGAATCAGTTTGGTGAACCATCGTTCCACTCTCTCGATGGCAAGTATATCCCTCCTTCGATAAGGAACAAAACTGTACACAATACTCCAGGTGCGGTCTCATCAAGGCCCTATACAATTGCAGCAAGACATCTTTACTGCTGTACTCAAATCCTCTTGCAATAAAGGCCAACATACCATTTGCCTTCTTAATTGCTTGCTGCACCTGCATACTAGCTTTCAGTGACTTATGAACAAGGATACCCAGGTCCCTTTGGACATCAACACTTCCCAATCTCTCACCATTTAAGAAATACTCTGCATTTCTGTTTTTCCAACCAAATTGGATAATTTCACATTTTTCCACGTTATATTCCATCTGCCATGTTCTTGCCCACTCACTTAGTCTGTCTAAATCCCCTTGAAGCCTCTTTGCATCCTTCTCACAACTCATATTCCCATCTAGTTTTGTGTCATCAGCAAACTTGGAAATATTACATTTGCTCCCCACATCCAAATCATTGATATAGATTGTAAATAGTTGGGACCCAAGCATTGATCCTTGCGGTACCCCACTAGCCTGCCAACCTGAGAATGACTTGTTTATTCCTACTCTCGGTTTTCGGTTTGTTAACCAATTCTCAATCCATGCCAGTATATTACCCCCATCCCATGTGCTCTAATTTTGCTTCCTGTGTGGGACCATATCAAAAGCCTTCAGAAATTCCAATAACACCACATCCACCAGTTCTCCCTTATCTATACTGCTAGTTTCACCCTCAAAAACTTTAACAGGATTGTCAAAATTAATTTCCCTTTCATAAATCTATGTTGACTCTGCCATTATTTTCGAAGCGTCCAGTTATCACACCCTTTATAATAGATTGTAGTATTTTCGTATTTTCCCTATTCCTGATGTCAGGCTAACAGATCTGTAGTACCCCGTTTTCTCTCTCCCTCCTTTATTGAATAGTGGGGTTACATTTGCTACCTTCCAATCTGCAGGAACCATTTCAGAATCTATAGAATTTTGGAAGATGACCACCAATGCATTCATTATCTCTACAGCCACCTCTTTCAACACTCTGGGATGTAGATCATCAGGTCCAAGGGATTTATCAACTTTCATTCCCATTAATTTCTCCAGTACTACTTTTTTACTAATACTAATTTCTTTCAGTTCCTCATTCTCACTCGTCCCCTGGTTCACTAGTATTCATGGGAGGTTTTCGGTATCTTCTCCGTGAAGACAGGCACAAAGTATTTGTTTAGTTTCTCAATCATTTCCTTATTCCCCATTATAAATCTATCTGTCTCTGCCTGTAATGGGCCCGCATTTGTCTTTGCTAATCTTTTCAATTTTACATATCTATAGGAGCTTTTATAGTCTGTTTTGTTTCTCACTACTTTACTTTCATATTCTATTTCCTCTTTCTTTATCAGCTTCTTGGTCCTTCTTTGCTGAAGTCAAAAATGCTCCAGATCCTCAGGCTTACTACTTTTCTTGTCAACTTTGTAAGTCTCTTCCTTTTTTTTTATTCATTCATGGGATGTGGGCAACGCTGGCCAGGCCAGCATTTATTGCCCATCCCTAATTTCCCTTGAGAAGGTGGTGGTGAACTGCTTTCTTGAACCACTGCAGTCCATTTGGGGTAGTTATACCCACAGTGCTGTTAGGAAGGGAGTTCCAGGATTTTGACCCAGTGACAGTGAAGGAACTGCGATATAGTTCCAAGTCAGGATGGTGTGTGACTTGGAGGGAAACTTGCAGGTGGTGGTGTTCCCATGTATTTGCTGCCTTTGTCCTTCTAGTTGGTAGAGGTCTCGGGTTTGGAAGGTGCTGTCTAAGGAGCCTTGGTGCATTGCTGCAGTGCATCTTGTAAATGGTACACACTGCTGCCACTGTGCATCTGTGATGGAGGGAGTGAATGTTTGTAGATGGGGTGCCAATCAAGCGGGCTGCTTTGTCCTGGATGGTGTGGAGCTTCTTGAGTGTTGTTGGAGCGACACCCATCCAGGCAAGTGGAGAGTATTCCATCACACTCCTGACTTGTGCCTTGTAGATGGTGGACAGGCTTTGAGGAGTCAGGAGGTGAGTTATTCGCCTCAGGATTCCTAGCCTCTGACCTGCTCTTGTAGCCATGGTATTTATATGGCTACTCCAGTTCAGTTTCTGGTCAATGGTAGCCCCTAGGATGTTGATAGTGGGGGATTCAGCGATGGTAATGCTGTTGAATGTCAAGGGGAGATGGTTAGATTCTCTCTTGTTGGAGATGGTCATTGCCTGGCACTTGTGTGACACGAATGTTACTTGCCACTTATCAGCCCAAGTCTGGATATTGTCCAGGTCTTGCTGCATTTCTACACAGACTGCTTCAGTATCTGAGGAGTCACGAATGGTGCTGAACATTGTGCAATCATCAGCGAACATCCCCACTACTGACCTTATGATTGAAGGAAGGTCATTGATGAAGCAGCTGAAGATGGTTGGGCCCAGGACACTACCCTGAGGAACTCCTGCAGTGATGTCCTGGAGCTCAGATGATTGACCTCCAACAAACATCTTCCTTTGCGCTAGGTATGACTCCAGCCAGCAAAGGGTTTTCCCCCTGATTCCCACTGACCTCAGTTTTGTTAGGGCTCCTTGATGCCATACTCGGTCAAATGCTGCCTTGATGTCAAGGGCAGTCACTCTCCCCTCACCTCTTGAGTTCAGCTCTTTTGTCCATGTTTGAACCAAGGCTGTAATGAGGTCAGGAGCTGAGTGGCCCTGGCGGAACCCAAACTGAGCGTCACTGAGCAGGTTATTACTAAGCAAGTGCCGCTTGATGGCACTGTTGATGACACTTTCCATCACTTTACTGATGATAGAGAGTAGGCTGATGGGGCGGTAATTGGCCAGGTTGGATTTGTCCTGCTTTTTGTGTAGAGGACATACACGGGCAATTTTCCACATTGCAGATTAGATGCCAGTGTTGTCGCTGTACTGGAACAGCTTGGCTAGGGGTGGGGCAAGTTCTGGAGCACAGGTCTTCAGTACTATTGCCGGAATATTGTCAGGGCCCATAGCCTTTGCAGTATCCAGTGCCTTCAGTCGTTTCTTGATATCACGCGGAGTGAATCGAATTGGCTGAAGTCTGGCATCTGTGATGCTGGGGACTTCAGGAGGAGGCCGAGATGGATCATCAACTCCGCACTTCTGGCTGAAGATTGTTGCAAATGCTTCAGCCTTATCTTTCGCGCTGATGTGCTGGGCTCCCCCATCATTGAGGATGGGGATATTTGTGGAGCCACCTCCTCCAGTTAGTTGTTTAATTGTCCACCACTATTCACGGCTGGATGTGGCAGGACTGCAAGCTTCGATCTGATCCGTTGGTTATGGGATCGCTAAGCTCTGTCTATCGCATGCTGCTTATGCAGTTTGGCACGCAGATAGTCCTGTGTTGTAGCTTCACCAGGATGACACCTCATTTTAAGGTATGCCTGGTGCTGCTCCTGGCATGCCCTCCTGCACTCTTCATTGAACCAGGGTTGGTCTCCTGGCTTGATGGTAATGGTAGAGTGGAGGATTTGCCGGGCCATGAGGTTACAGATTGTGGTTGAGTACAATTCTGCTGCTGCTGATGGCCCACAGCGCCTCATGGATGACCAGTTTCGCATTGCTCGATCTGTTCAAAATCTATCCCATTTAGCACGGTGATAGCGCCACACAACACAACACTTTAATCTAATACAATCTTTAACTTCTTTAACTTCTCTTGTTAGCCATGGTTGGCTCCCTTTCTCTTTGTTTTTGTGCTTCAAAGGAATGTAAATTTGTTGTAAACCATGCATTAATTCTTTAAATGCCTGCCTTTGCCTGTCTACCGTCATACCTTTTAATGTAGTTTCCCAAACTACCACAGCCAATTTTCCCCTCATACCTTTGTAGTTTCTTTTAAAGGCCGGCTCGGGTCTGTGAAGGATACCTGACCCGAGTCCAACAGAACCCCAACCCCAACCCGGCCCGAGTTATTCCATTTTTTTCTGTGCATGACCCAACCATCAGTTAACCAACCTTCCATTTTTCATTTGGTTGCTGATCTGCACAAGCTTAAAATAACTGTAATAAAACCACCTTCCAGGTCCAAAAATTACATTAACAGTGGAGCCACTTATATGAGGTTGTGAAAGATCGTGTCTGACCTGGCCCGGCCCGACCCAAGCCTGAATGCTGGACCTGGAAGTGCGACCCAACCTGAACCCGCCACATGTCGTTGGGTCCCATCGGGTTCAGGTCGGGTAGCCGGCCTTTAGTTTCTTTTGTTTAGAGCACATGGGATTGGTTTTAATATATTGGCATGGATTAAGAATTGGTTAATGGACAGACATTGGTTTCAGATTGAACTACATCACTTTCAAACTTAATGTAAAATTCTATCATATTATGGTCATTATTCCCCACAGGCTCTAAATTAGCCCTTTCTCATTGCACAATACTAGATCTAAAATAGCCCATTCTCTGGTTGCTTCAACATACTGTTCTAGAAAACCATCATTTATACATTCCAGGAATTCATCCTCCAGCATTAGTGCTAATTAAGGGTCACTGACCCGAAACGTTAACTCTGCTTCTCTTTCCACAGATGCTGCCAGACCTGCTGAGTGAATCCAGCATTTCTTGTTTTTGTTTCAGATTTCCAGCATCCGCAGTATTTTGCTTTTATTATATGTAGATTGAGGTTCCCATGATTACTGTATTACTGTTGTTATATGCACCTCTAATTTCCTGATTTATAACATGCCCTACATTACCACTACTGTTGGATGACTTATAAACAACTCCTACTAATGTTTGCTGCCCTTTACTGTTTCTTAGCTCCACCCAAACTGATTCTACATCTTGATCTTCCGATCGAAGATCCTATCTCACTAATGTACTGATCTCATCCTTTATTAACAGTGCTACCGCACCTCCTTTTCCTCTTTGCCTATCCTTCCTAAATGTCGAATACCCATGGACATTCAGTTCCCAGCCTTGGTCACCATGCAGCCATTTCTCTGTAATGGCAATTAGATTATACCTGTTTTCTTCCATTTGTGCTGTCAGTTCATCTACCTTGTTACAAATGCAGTGTGCTTTCAGATAGAGTGCCTTTAATTCTGTCCTTTATTATTTTTGCAACCTCTAGCCTTATCTGCTGGCATACTCTTTGGTTTGTACGCTCTGTCACTTCCTGCCACACACAGATTATCAATTCCCTTATTGCTACCTTGTTCTCTTGTCTTGTCCTCTCTCCTTAGTTTATCACATCTTCCCTCACTTGATCCCTTACCACCACTATTTAGTTTAAAGCCCTCTCTACCGCCTTAGTTATATGACTCGCCAAAATACTGGTCCCAGCATGGTTCAGGTGAAGACTGTCCCAACGGGACAGCTCCGACTTTCCTTAGTACTGGTGCCAGTGCCCCATAAATTGAAACCCTTTTCTCCCACACCAATCTTTGAGTCATGCATTTAACTCCCTAATCTTATTTACCCTACTCCATTTGCTCGTGGCTCAGATAATAATCCAAAGATCAGGTAATAATCCAAAGAGGTTCTGCTTTTTAAAATTTAGCCCATACTATCTAAGCAGAACCTCTTTACTAGTCCTAGCTATGTCAGTGGTACCTACGCAGACCATGATAACTGGTTCCTCCCCCTCCCACTGCAAGTTCCTTTCCAGCCCAGAGCAGATGTCCTGAACCCTGGCACTGGGCAAGCAACACATCCTTCTGGACTCTCGCTCTTTGCTGCAGAGAACCGTGTATATCTCCCAACTATACTGTCCCCTACTACCACTACATTCCTATTAACTCCCCCTTGCTTGAATGGCTTTCTGTACCATGGTGCCATGGTCAATTCGCTCATCCACCCTGCAGCCCTTGGTTTCGTCCATACAGGCTGCAAGAACCTTGAACCTGTTGGACAATTGCAAGGGCTGAGGCTGCTCCACTTCTACCTTCTCGATCCCCATACCTGCCTCACTCACAGTCACACCCTCCTGTCCCTGACCACTGACCAAATCAGAAGACGCTATCCTAAGGGGGCATGACCACCTTCTGGAACAAAATGTCCAGGTAACTTTCCCCCACCCTGATGTGTCACAGTGTCTGCAGCTCAGCCTCCAGCTCAATGAATCTGAGCCGAAGCTCCTCCAGCCACAGACACTTTTATGATGCATTTGGGGTGGTCAAACAAGGTATAGGAATACACAATTAAAAAGGAGAATGCTAAGAGTTGTAGAGGAAGCGAGGGACCTTGGAGTGAATGCCCACAGATCCCTGAAGGTAGCAGGACAGGTCCATAAGGTGGTTAAGCAGGCATATGGAATCCTTTGCTTTATTAGTTGAGCTATGGAATATTAGAGCAGGAAGGTTATACTGGAACTGTATAAATCATTAGTTAAGGCACAACTTGAGTACTGTGTGCACCTCTGGTCACCCTATTACAGAAAGGATGTAATTGCACTAGGCAGGGTACACAGGAGATTTACGACGATGTTGCCAGGACTGGAAAATTGCAGCTATGAGGAAAGATTGGATAGGCTAGCGTTGTTCTCCTAGGAGCAGATGAGGTTGAGGGGAGATTTGATTGAAATGTACAAAATCGTGAGGGGCCTGGATAGAGTGGATGTGAAGGGCCTATTTACCTTAGCGGAGAGGTCAGTGACTAGGGGTCATAAGTTTAAAGTGATTGGTAGAAAGATTAGAGGGAAGATGAACAAAGAACAAAGAACAGTACAGCACAGGAACAGGCCATTCGGTCCTCCAAGCCTGCGCCGATCTTGATACCCACATTTTCACCCAGAGGGTGGTGGGAGTCTGGAACCCACTCCTGATAGTGTAGTAAAAGCAGAAACCCTCAACTCATTTAAAAGGTGCCTGGATTTGCACCTGAAGTGTCGTAAGCTGCAGGGCTACGGACCAAATGCTGGAAGGCGGGATTAGGCTGGGTGGCTCATTTTTCAGCCAGCACAGCCACAATGGCCCAAATGGCCTCTTTCTATACTGCAAATCTGCTATGATTCTACTTACTGCAGATGTGTTTGCCTTGGATCACGCAAGTGTCCACAAGCGCCCACATTCTGCAGCCGCCACACATCACTGGCCCTGCCATCCTTATAGCGCTTAATTAATTAATTTTACTGATTACATTTTAATTAATGTCTCTAGTCCTGCCTGTGCTTATATTCTTATTTCAATAAATATTCCACTTTCCCTGATTGAAATTCCCGAGTTAAGATAAATAGGAAATACTCACCAGCCAATCTAATAAGCTTTACTACTATTAGTAAATCATGTGGCCGGGATTTCACGTTGGGCGGACAGGAGACAGCCACCAACTGAAAATTCGTCGGCGAACCCAGTTCCGCCTCGCCTGGGGATCCAACCCACATTTTACAGGTCCCTAGGCTTTAATTGTTCCAAGTCAAGACTTCCACCAACTTGAGAGAGGAAGTCCTGCCTCACTAAGCTGCCAGCCAATCAGCAGGCTGGCAGCTCTTAGTCCCAGCAGCACCTCCGGGAGCAGTGGCCACTGCTGGGACTGCAGCCCAGCTGAAGACATGGAGCCGGGAAGACAGGTAGGTTTTGGTAATCGGTCAGGTCCCGGCGAGGCAAGGATGGTTGATTGGGGGAAAGGGAGGACGTATTGGGTGCTGGGGGTTGTTGGGGTAGCGGGTGCCCGATGAGCAGGCCCCCCCCAGGATGATCGCAGCCGCCTGGTTTTCACAGATAGCTTTTCCCGGCTCCAAGTCGCCCACTTAACATGCGTAAAATCTGCGTGGAGGTGGGCGAAGGCCCTTAAGAGGTCATTAAGTGGCCACTCAAGAGCCTTGATTGACCTACGCCACCCATCATTGGGGTGGTGTAAAATTCCAGCCTATTATTACTGATAAAACCTTACAATTACTAAAATTACCCAAGTTTTGAAAGATAAATGAGAAAAATACTCACCAACCAATCCAATGCATTGTGAAGTTGACAGAATGCCAGTTCTTTGGAATGCTGTACACACTGGATGGAATCAATATGCGTCCTGAAAGAATCACAGCTTTCTCTGGGATGGAAGGACTAAGAAAGAAGAGAGAGTTGAGAAGTTTCCTTGGTTTGATCCAAGATATGAGTTCCTTCATACTGCACATGTCCGAACACACAGAAAACCTGCAGGAGCTGAAGAAAGAAGATGTCGCGAGCCATAGGTTAAAGTCATATGACAGGAGTTTCAACAAACTCAAAAAGGTGGTATGCAAGGACACAAGAAACCTGTCACTCTGCAAGTAGATGTTTCTAAAAGGACTGGGAGCAGTCCTGGTACAAGATGGAAAGCCAATAGCATTCACATCCAAAGCTCCAACCTCAGCTGAGACCAGATATGCGAACACAGAGACAGAGCTTTTGGCAGTCGTATATGAATGTAAAAAGGTCCACACATATCTCTATGGAAGAAAGTTCATTGTGGAGAGTGATCATCATCCAATCGAACAGATCTACAATAAAAATATATGTAAAGCACCAGCAAGTATGCAGATGTTATTCTGGAGGCTTCAGAGTTATGAATTCACTCTGAAATACAAGCCAGGAAGAGAAATGGCGCTGGCAGATACCCTATCTCGGTTGTTGCTGCAGGAGAAACACAAGGTAGAAAATCTAGGTATAAAGATTTATCACCTAGTGAACGTAATACCATCAAAATGGAGACAACTTAGAGATGAGACCAGTAAAGATGAGGTGTTACAGATGGTCTGTCAGGAAATGATCCAGGGATAGCCTGATAAGATACAGCAAACACAGCCAGCAATACGACAGTACTGGTCTATCAGAGATGACATCTCACTAGAAGATGACGTTCTACTAGCCAGATCCAGAATAATCATAAGTAAAACAATGCAGGAAGAACTTCTACAGAAGATGTATGAAGGTCACAAGGGAACGGAGAAGTGTAAGCGCAGAGCCAGATCAGCTGTGTCGAAAGACATCGAAGATATGGTGTCTATATGCAATATATGTCAGAAATACAGAAACACACAGCAGAAAGAGGAGTTAATAGCTACTGAAGTACCACCCAGACTTTAGCATGTTGTAGGAGTCAATCTATTCACACACAATCAAGAATGGTATCCCATAGTCGCAGACTACTACTCAAAGTTCCCCTTTATCCAGAAGGCGAAAGACTTGAGAGCCACAACAATCATCTCAGCACTATGGGTTCTGTTCGCTGAGCAAGGGATTCCTGAAAGATTAATGCGTGACATTGGTACCCAATTCACATCCAGAGAACTTAGGAATTCGCTGAACTGTATGTGTTCAACACCAACACCTCATCACCGCACTACCCACTGGGGCACGGGTTTACAGAAAGATGCATCGAGACAGTCAAAAGAACCCTTACAAAATGCCAAGAGACAAAGGAAGACCCAAACCTTGCCTTATTGTCACTCCAATCCACACCTCTCAAGGCTGACGTGAAATCACCTGCAGAGCTGTTGAATGGAATAAAGTATAAGACAAATCTGCCAAGCAAAATGCATCCTCTGAGTGACCAGGAGGAAGTGAAACAACTCACTGAAGCACAGGTAAGAGGTGGTCAACACTTCAAAACATGCTGAATACCTACCTGAGCTGCTGAAAGCTGTTAAACTGTGCATGTACAGGATCCAATCACGAAAACCTGGAGCCCAGCAAAAGTTGTTGGTGAAGCTGAAGTTGTACATCATTGATTGGTATGCAAATGAGAAGGAACAGAGTCCATATTGGACCTACACCTGAGCTGGAAAAGCAGAAAAGACATTCAACAATACCAGAGGTATCAGTATCCAACAAGACATCAACAATGTCTGGCACAACATTAGCAACAGCAAGCACGACTCCTACACTACCAGGAGCAATATGCACATCACCTGTACAGCGTGCCAACTCTCCACTGAGAGCAACAAATGCCAAATCTACCAGATGGAGGCACAACATCTCCCCACCTAAGTGACACCATGAATAATATTTTTAGAAAAGAAAACACGCTTTAAAAAAACATTTTAAGCTTATCTCTAACTTATTGGAGCTGGAAGGCAACCAGAAGACCTAAGACATCTTGAGGTGTCAGCTTTTTGGAGGAGAAATGGGAGAGAAACTAAAGGGCACGAGAACGAGAAGCAGGTTCAAGGCTGGTAAATAGTTAATAAATCACATCAGTAAATCTTTAATACTAGGAGAGTGAAAACAGCAATTTCAACCACAATGCAAATTCTGATGGATTAGTACAGTAGCGACAGAAGACCTTAATTCTAAAGACAAAGATGTAGAATCACTTTGGGTGGAGATAAGAAATAGCAAAGGTAAGAAGTCACTTATGGGAGTAGTTTATAGGTCCACTAACAGTAACTACACTGTAGGATGGAGTATACAGGAATAAATAATGGGGCTTGTAAGAAAGGTACTGCAATAATTATGGGTGATTTTAATCTACATAAAGATTGACAAAGGTAGCTTGAGAGAGGAGTTCATAGTGTGTTTTCGGCACATTCTTCAGCCAACCAGCGAGACGGCTACTCTAGACCTGGTACTGTGCAATGAAACAGGATTAATTAATTACCTCAAAGTGAAGGAGCCTTTAGGTAGCAGTGATCATAACATGACTAAATTTCGTATTCAGTTTGAGGACGAGAAGAGTCGGTCTCAGATTACTGTTTTGAATTTAAATAAAGACAATTACAAGGCTAAAGTAAACTAGGAAAGTAGATTAAAGGGTAGGACAGTAGTGATGCAGTGGCAGACATTTAAGGAGATATTTCACAACACTCAACAAAGATACATTCCAATGAGAAAGAAAGAATCTAGGAGAGGGATGCACCATCTGTGGCTAAATAAGGATGTTAAAGGTAGTATCCTCCAGCTAAAAATATAAAAAGTAGGAGTTTCTACAAGTGTTTAAAAAAGGAAGGAGTGACTAAAGTGAGTGTTGGTTCCTTAGAGGGCAAGACTGGGGAACTAATATTGGGAATTAAGGAAATGGCGGAAGTGCTAAACAGATATTTTGTGCCTGTCTTCACTGTAGAAGATGCAAACAACATCCTGGAAGTACTTGTAAATCATGAAGTAAAAGGATGGAGGAAATTAAAACAATTAAAATCGCGCCACACAAGTGCCAGGCAATGACCATCTTCAACAAGAGAGAATCTACCTGTCTCCCCTTGACATTCAATGGCATTACATTCACTGAATCCCCCACTGTCAATATCGTGGGGTTACCAATGACCAGAGACTGAATTGGAGTAGCCATATAAATACTGTAGCTACAAGAGCAGGTCAGAGGCTAGGAATTCTGTGGTGAGTCACTCACCTCCTAACTTCCTAAAGCAAGGCACAAGTCAGGAGTGTGATGGAATACTCTCCACTTGCCTGGATGGGTACAGCTCCAACAACACTCAAGCAGCTCGACACCATCCAGGAGAAAGCAGCGCACTTGATTGGCACCCCATCCACAACATTCACTCCCTCCACCATTGATGCACAGTGGCAGCAGTGTGTACCATCTACAGGATGCACTACAGCAATCCACCACGGTTCCTTAGACAGCATCTTCCATACCCACGACCTCCACCACCTAGAAGGACAAAGGCAGCAGATGCATGGGAACACAACCATCTGCAAGTTCCCCTCCAAGCCACACACGATCCTGACTTGGAACTATATCGTCGTTCCTTCACTGTCGTTGGGTCAAAATCCTGGAACTCCCTTCCTAATAGTACTGTGGGTGTACTTACTCCACATGGACTGCGGCACAGTTCAAGAAGGCAGCTCACCACCACCTTCTCAGGGCAAATAGGGATGGGCAATAAATGCTGGCCTAGCCAGCGACGCCCACATCCCATGAACAAATAAAAAAACAGGGAAAGGATTCTATTATCTATTCTCTATCTATTATAACTAAAGGCTGACAGGTCCCCAGGAGCTAACGGCCTGCATCCTAGGGTCTTAAAAGAAGTGGCTGCAGAGATATTAGATGCATTGGTTGTAACTTTCCAAAATTCCCTAGATTCTGAAAAGGTCCCAACAGATTGAAAAATAACAAATGTTACACCTCTATTCAAAAAAGTAAAAAGTCAGAAAGCAGGAAACTATAGGCCTGTTAGCCTAACATCTGCCATAGGAAAAATAGAACCATAGACAAATTACAGCACAGAAGGAGGCCATTCAGCCCGTTGTGTCAGTGCCAGCCGAACAAATTAGCCACCCAATCTAATCCCACCTTCCAGCACCTGCTTCATAGCCTTGCAGGTTACAGTATTTCAGGTGCATGTCCAGGTACCTTTTAAAAGAATTGAGGGTTTCTGCCTCCACCACCATTCCTGGCAATGAATACCAGACACCCACCACCCTCTGGGTGAAAAAGCTTATCCTCATGTCCCCTCTAATCCTTCTACCAATCGCCTTAAATCTGTGCCCCCCGGTAATTGACCTCTCCGCTAGGGGAAACATGTCCTTCCTGTCTACTCTATCTAGGCCCCTCATAATTTTGTACACCTCAATTAAGTCACCCCTCAGCCTCCTCTGTTCTAAGGAAAACAACCCTAGCCTATCCAATCTTTCCTCATAGCTGCAACTTTCAAGCCCTGGTAACATTCCTGTAAATCTCCTCTGTACTCTCTCCAGAGAATTATGTCCTTTCTGTAATGTGGTGACCAGAACTGTATGCAATACTCCAGCTGTGGCCTAACCAGCATTTCTTACAGTTGCAGCATTTACATCCCTGCTCTTGTATTCTATACCTCGGCCAATAAAGGAAAGCATTCCATATGCCTTCTTCATGACTCTATCTACCTGTCCTGCTATCTTCAGAGACCTGTGGACATGCACTCCAAGGTCTCTCAATTCTTCTATCCCTCTCAATATCCCCCCGTTTATAGTGTATTCCCTCACTTTATTTTCCCTCCCCAAATGCATTACCTCACACTTCTCCGGATTGAATTCCATTTGCCACTTTTCCACCCACTCAACCAAAAAATTGATATAGTTCTGGAGTCTACGGCTATCCTCTTCACTATCAACTACATGGCCAATTTTTGTGTCATCAGTAAATTTCCCAATCATGCCTCCCACATTTAGGTCCAAATCATTAATATATACCACGAACAGCAAGGGTCCCAACACTCACCCCTGTGGAACGCCACTGGAAACAGCTTTCCATTCACAAAAACATCCATCGACCACCACCCTTTGTTTCCTGTCCCTGAGTCAATTCTGGATCCAACCCGCCACATTCCCCTGTATCCCATGGGCTTTCATTTTACTGACCAGTCTGCCATGTGGGATTTTGTCAAATGCCTTACCATGTAGACCACATCCACTGCATTACCCTCAACAATCCTCCTTGTTACTTCCTCAAAAAATTCAATCAAGTTAGTAAGACATGACCTTCCCCTAACAAATCCATGCTGACTATGCCTGATTAATCTATGCCTTTCTAAGTGGCAGTTTATCCTGTCCCTCAGAATTGATTCTAATAATTTACCCAGCACAGAGGTCAGACTGACCGGTCTATAGTTATTTGGCCTATCCCTCACACCCTTTTTACCTGCCAATAATTTTTCATGACCTCTCTTTGCTTTTCTAATTTCCTTTTTTACTTCACCACTGCACTTTCCATACTCCTCTAGGCTTTCTAAAGTATTAAAATTTTTGTGATCGTCATAAGATTTCTTTTTCTGCTTTAACTTACCCTGTAGGCTTCTAGATAACCAGGGGGCTCTAGATTTGGCAGTACCACTCTTTATCTTTGTGGGCACATGTCTACACTGTGCCCGTAGTATCTCACTTTTGAATGCCTCCCACTGATTTGCCACTGATTTTCCTTCAAGTAGCTTGAATCCAGTCCACTTTTGCCAGGTCACCTCAGTTTTGTAAAATTTGCCTTCCCCCAATATAGAACCTTTATGCCTGTTTTATCTTTGTCCTTTTCCAGGATTATGCTAAAACTGTAGGGATTATGCTAATGCTGTATTATGGTCACTATCTCCAAAATGGTCACGCACTGTTACGTCATCCACTTGCCCAGCTTCAATACTGAAGACTAAATCTAGAATTGCGCCCCCTCTCATTGGGCTTGTTACGTACTGGCTAAAAAAGTTCTCTTGAATGCAGTTCAAGAATTTTGTCCCCTCAGTGCCCTTCACACTGTTTGTATCCCAGTTGATATTAGGGTAATTGAAATGTCCAATTATTATTGCCCTATAGTTTTTGCACTCAGAAATTTGCCTACATATTTGTTCTTCTATCGCCCTCTCACTATTTGGGGGTCTATTGTACATTCCTAGTAGTGTGGCTGACCCTTTTTTATTTGAGCTCCACTCATTATGGCCTCATTTGATGATTCATTTAGCATATCATCCCTCCTCAAAGCTGTTATTGATTCCTTTACTAATAATGCTACACTCCTCTTTCTTTTTATCTCCCTCTCTATCCCATCTGAAAACTCTATATCCAGGGATGATGAGTTGCCATTCTTGCCTCTCTTTTAGCCAAGTTTCCATTATAGCAACGATATTGTGTTGCCATGTGTCTATCTGTGCCCTCAGCTCATTGGCTTTATTTACTATACTCCTTGCATTTAAATAGATACCATTTAACACTGCCAAATTCCTGCGCTGCACCCTTTTGAACCTTTGCTTCTTCTGTCTTTCAGAGTCACTTGCTAATTTTCTGCCTCCTGTTCCCGGCCCTGAAATTGTCCGACCAAAGACTTGCGGGTTGATAGGTAAATTGCCCATTGTAAATTGCCCCTAGTGTAGGTAGGTGGTAGGAGAATTGAGGGAAGGTGGGGATGAGAGAGGGAAATGGGATTAATGTAGGATTAGTATAAATGGGTGGTTGATGGTCAGCACAGACTCGGTGGGCCGAAGGGCCTGTTTCAGTGCTGTATCTCTCTATGGCTCTAAGACTGCGCTCAGGTTCCCATCCCCCTGCCAAACTAGTTTAAACCATCCCCAACAGCACTAGCAAAACCTTCCTGCAGGGATATTTGTCCCAGTCCTGTTCAGGTGTAGACCATCTGACTTGTACAGGTCCCACCTTCCCCAGAACCGGTCCCAATGCCCCAGAAATCTGAAGCCCTCCCTCCTGCACCATCTCTCCAGCCACACATTCATCTGGTGTATTTTCCTATTTCTATACTCACTAGCACATGGATTTGGGAGTAATCCGGAGATTACTACCTTTGAGGTCCTGCTTGCTAATCTCGTTCCTAACTCCCTAAACTCAGCCTGCAGGACCTCATCCCTCTTTCACCCTATATCATTGGTACCAATGTGGACCACGACCTCTGGCTATGTACCCTCGCCCTCCAGAATGCTCTGTCACTGCTCAGTGATATCCATGACCCTTGCACCAGGGAGGCAATATACCATCCTGGAATCACATCTGTGACCACAGAAACACCTATCTGTTCCACTAACTATAGAATCCCCTATCACTATTTCTCTCTTGTCCTGTCTCCTCCCTCCCTGCACAGCTGAACCACCAATGGTGCTCTGGTCATGACTCTTGCTGCACTCTCCAGAAGAACTCTCTCTCCCATCAGTACTCAGAACTGAATACTGGTTAGAAAGTGGGATGCCCTCCGGGGATTCCTGCACTACCCCTTGACCTTCTCATCTGTCTGGCAGCCACCCAGTCCCTCTCTACCTGTGCTCCCTTAAGGTGACTCCCTCCTGAAATGTGCTATCCACGTAGTTCTCTGCCTCGCGGATATGCCACAGTGACTCCAGCCGCTACTCGAGTTCCAAACCCAGAACTCAAGCTTCTGCAGCCGGTGACATTTGTTGCAGATGTGTTTGTCAAGGACACATCATGCGCCCATGACTTCCCACATGCCACAGGAGGTACATTCTGTTTGGCTGAGTTGCCCTGCCATTACTTAGCTTTACAAACTAATTATTGCTTGTGTAATAAAGTAGAATAACTTACCAGTTACTTGCCAATCAGCTTCTTCACCTGCACCGTGGAGGCAGAAAAGCAAAACTGCAAAGAGCACCTCCTTCCTCTAGTCAGTGAAATCCCTCACACACAACTCACAGATTCACTCTGTCCAAACAGCACTATTCTAATTAGTAATTATTAAAAAATTACACTAATTAAAAAACCCTAATAGTACTAACCTTCTCATTTACAAGGTAGTTATTTGAAGGTTTTTTTAAAAAAAAAGAACTTTTCCTCTGATTTTTTTTGTTATTTACAGGCAATAACAGCTGGCACTTACCAACTAATCAGTTTATAGATTTCCCGTGATATCACTGGTAGATTTTTTTGCACTTTTCAAACGCAGCGCACGCCAACACAGAGACCGAGACCTCCTCTGCTCCGCTCCAGGTAGGAGAGGCCGCGCTCCGATCCCCGGGCTGTATTTACACTGCCTCTGCTCCGCTCCAGGTAGGAGAGGCCGTGCTCCGATCCCCGGGCTGTATTTACACTGCCTCTGCTCCGCTCCAGGTAGGAGAGGCCGCGCTCCGATCCCCAGGCTGTATTTACACCACCTCTGCTCCGCTCCAGGTAGGAGAGGCCGCACTCCGATCCCCAGGCTGTATTTACACAGCCTCTGCTCCGCTCCAGGTAGAAGAGGCCGCGCTCCGATCCTCAGGCTGTATTTATACAGCCTCTGCTCCGCTCCAGGTAGGAGAGGCCGTGCTCCGATCCCCCGGCTGTATTTACACCACCTCTGCTCCACTCCAGGTAGGAGAGGCCGTGCTCCGATCCCCAGGCTGTATTTACACCGCCTCTGCTCCACTCCAGGTAGGAAAGGCTGACCTCCGATCCCCGGGCTGTGTTTATGGCAAATCTATTATTAAGGAGGTTATAGCAGGGCACTTAGAAAATCTTAATGCAATCAGGCAGAGTCAACATGATTTTGTGAAATCGTCTTTGACTAATTTATTAGAGTTCTTTGAGGAAGTGACAAGCAGTGTGGATAAAGGGAAACCTGTACATGTGGTGTACTTGGATTTCCAAAAGGCATTTGATAAAGGTGCCACATCAAAGGTTACTAAACAAAATAAAAGCTCATGATGTAGGGGGTAACATATTACCATGGATAGAGAATTGATTAGCTAACGGGAAGCAGAGAATAGGAATAAATGGATCATTTTTGGGTTAGCAGGCTGTAACTAGTGGAGTGCCACAGGGATCAGTTCTTGGGCCTCAACTATTTACAATATCACTGACTTGGATGAAGGGGCAGAACGTATGGTTGCCAAATTTGCTGATGATATAAAAGCAGGTAGGAGAGGAAGTGGTGAAGAGGACATAAGGAGTCTGCATAGGTTAAGTGAGTGGACAAAAAATTGGCAGGTGGAGTATAATGTGGGAAAATGTGAACTTGTTCACTTTAGCAGGAAGAATAGAAAAGCAGTATATTATTTAATTGGCGAGTGATTGCTGCACTCTGTGGTACAGAGGGATCTAGGTGTCATGGTACATAATTCACAAAAGTTTAGTATGCAGGTATAGCAAGTGATTAGGAAGAAAAATGGAATATTGTCATTTATTGCAAAGAATATAAAAGTAAGGACGTTTTGCTACAGTTGTACAGGGCATTGATGAGACCACATCTGGAGTACTGTGTACAGTTTTGGTCTCCTTACTTAAGGATGCATATAATTGCATTGGAAGAAGTTCATTCAACTAATTTATGGGATTAAAGGGTTAGCTTATGAGGAAAGGTTGGACAGGTTGGACCTGTATCCATTGGCGTTTAGAAGACTGAGAGGTGATCTTATTGATACATAAGATCTTGAGGGGATTTGACAGGGTGGAAGCTGAGAGGATGTTTCCTCTTGTTGGAGAGACTAGAACTAGGGGACACAGTTTAAAAATAAGGGGTCTCCCATTTAAGATGGAGATAAGGAGAAATTCTTTTCTCTGAGGGTCATTAGTCTGGAATTCTCTTCGCCAGAGAGCAGTGGAGGCTGAGTCATTAAATATTTTTAAGGCTGAGTTAGATAGATTCTTGATTGACAAGGGAGTCAAAGGGTAGAGGGAGAAGACAGGAAAGTAGAGTTGAGACCACAATCAGATCAGCCAAGATCTTATCAAATGGCAGAGCAGGCTTGAGGGGCTGAATGGCCTACTCCTGCTCTTAATTCGTATGTTGGTATGTAGTGGCCTCTATCAAGTTTATGAGTCACGCTCAGAGCAGGCTTAACATTTCAAACTTTTTGGGTTTCACCCCTTCTCTTTCAAGTCTTTTTCATTTTAGAAATTGCTTCTTTGTCCAGAGATTTATATTAATTTAGAATATATTCAAACATTCCATCAGCATGCACTTAATCTCATGTTTTTTGATTAGAAATTCTTTGTCTCATTTATTTTTATTGCTGTAGTTTTAGGCACAATAAAAATTTTTGGAATTTATACACAGTGGAATAGTTGCCATTTTGCTTTTAGTAAACAATGCCTTGATGTTTGGCCTGGTTCAGCCTTTGATTTATGGCCTCAATCTTCATGGGACTATCAATATGGTAACTGCGTCAATGCACTATGCACTATTGCACAATCGTGAGCACAGAGCTCGGTAAAGATAAAGTTGGGTGGATCGGCTAAATGCAGTGACTTGTTAAATGGAATGGCAATACAAATTTGAGAGAGTGGAAATTTGATGCAGAGGGGGAAGGATGTGATAAGTAATTTAAACCAAGGAGGAACGGTAAAAACAGTAAATAAATCAGAGAAATTAATTAGATCTAAAAAGATAAAATTCAAATTTACTAAGTAGAGGATACCAATGTGGACCACAACCACTGCTGCCTTCAATGATCTATGGACAAGTACATCAAGGTCCGTCTGACCTTCTGTACTTCCTAGGGTCCTAAAATCCATTGTATATTCCCTTGCCTTGTTAGTCCTCCCAAAATGCATCACCTCACACTTCTCAGGGTTAAATTCTATTTGCCACTGCTCTGCCCATCTTATCAGACCATCTATATCGTCCTGTAATCTAAAGCTTTCCTCCTCACTATTTATGACACCACCAATTTTAGTGTCATCTGTGAACTCAAGCTCAGGGTTTCTTAGTTTGAGGAGCAGTTGAAATCACTGGAGGGCATACTAGAGGCTGAACATTTTCTGGAGCACAGATTCCAGGAGATGGTCACCCACAGCTACAGAGACCAGGAGGATAGTTTTTGGATGGTCAGCTGGCAAGGTGAGAAGAAGCAGGTATTGCAGGAATCATCCAGGAGTGTGATATTCTCAAACCGTTTTTCAGTGCTGAACACTGGTGAGGGTGCTGACACCTGGGGGAGTGCAGTCTAAAGCACACCCAGGACACCGTGAGGTAAAGGCCTGCTTGGGTATAAAATTCAAACCCAACCACAGCCAACCCGAACCCAACATGGGCCACAGTCCTTTAATTTTTTTTCACGCCTGACCCGACCCAAATATCGCAATAAATGTAATGATATCAAACATGTTATTGCGCACTACCTTGTCCAAATGGTGGTACTAGTGATCCTGTTCATCTGTTCTGGCAGCGGTCTATTCCTGCAGATCGAGTTGTGGGGAATCACAGGTGAGCCTTTCCCGTGAGTTCCCAGAGGCAGCACTATCCAACCCAACCTGACCCGAGCCCGAATACTGGACTCAGACTATAGACCCGACCCAACCCCGACACATGTAGTCGGATCTAGTAGGGTTTGGGTCGGGTAGCCAGGCTTTACTGTGAGGCAAATGTCTGTGAGATGGAGCACAGAGGTGTTCATAGGGGCTTTGATAGTCAGGGGGAATAAACAGGCCTCTCTGTAAATACTGATGAGAGTCTCACGTGGTATGCTGCCTCTCTGGTGCCAGTGGGGAAAGGGCAACAGCCAGAAGTCATGGTCCATGTTGGAAGCAATGACTTAGGTCAGAAAAGGGTTGAGGCCCTACAGGCAAAGTTTCAGGAGCTGGGTAGGAAGTTGAAGAGCAATGCCTAAAAGAAAACAATTTCTGGATCACTCTCAGTACCACATGCTAATGTGTGTAGGAGCAATAAGATAAGACAGGGTAATTGTGTGGCTGGAGAAATAGTGCAGGATGTAGGACTTCAGCTTCATGGGGCATTGGGACCAGTTCTGGGGTGGGGGCAGCCTGTACAAGATGGATGGGATTGCACCTCAAGAAGAGGTTAATTATTGCTATGAGGGAGGGTTTAAACTAATTTGGCAGGGAGAGCAACACCAGGATGAAGCATTAAAAAGGAGATACCAGGTACACAGAGGGCTGGGAGAGATGAGAAACTTTAGAATCAAGAGTAGCGCAAAGGGATCAGACAGGGGGGAAATGCGAGGCAGACAAAGATGGGTTTAGAATCCATGGGTTTTGCACCAATCTTCAGCCAGAAGTACTGAGCAGATGATCCATCTCAGCCACCTCCTGAGGTCCCCACCATCACAGAAGTTAGTCTTCAGCCAATTCAATTCACTCTACCTGATGTCAAGAAATGGCTGAAGGCACTGGATACAGCAAAGATTATTGGCCCTGGCAATATCCCAGCTGCAGTATCGAAGACCTGTGCTCCAGCACAGGCTGCCCCTCTAGCCAAGCTGTTCCATTACTGCTACCACACTGGCATCTACCGGACAATGTGGAAAATTGCCCAGGTATGTCCTATCCACAAAAAGCAGGACAAATCCAATCCTGCCAATTACTGCCCCATCAGTCTACTCTCAATCATCAGCAAAGTGATCGATGGTGCTTTTGACAGTGCTATCAAGTGGCACTTACTCGGCAATAATCTGCTGACCAACACAGTTTGGGTTTCACCAGGACCACTCAGAATTCATTACAGCCTTTGTCCAACATGGATGATAGAGCTGAATTCCAGAGGCGAGTTGAGAGTGACATCCCTGACATTAGGGCAGCATTTGACTAAGTGGCGCATCAAGGAGCTGGAGTAGAATTGAAGCGAATGAGAATCAGGGGAAAAGTCTCCATTGTCCAGAATCATACCTAGCACAAAGATTGTGGTTGTTGGAAGCCAATCATCTCAGCTCCAGGACACCACTGCAGGAATCCTCAAGGCAATATCCTAGGTCCAACCTCTTCAGCCACTTCATCAATGACTTTCCCTTCATCATAAGGTCAGAAGTGGGGATGTTCCCTGATGGTTGCACAGTGTTCAGTTCCATTCACAACTCCTCAGATAATAAAGCAGCCCATGCCCACATTCAGCAAGACCTGGAAAACATTCACACTTGAGCTGCTAAGTGTCAAGTATCACTCACACCACGCAAATGCAACAACCACCTCTAACAAGAGAAAACCTAACCACCACCCCTTGACATTCAAAGGCATTACCATCTTGCAATTCCCCCATCAACAACAACCTGGTGGCATTACCAATGACCAGAAACTTAACTGGTCTGGCCACATAAATACTGTGCCTATAGAAGTAGCCCAGAGGCTGTGTGTTCTGCAGAGAGTATACCACCTCCTAACCCCCTAAAAGCTTTCCAGTATCTACAAGGCACAAGTCAGGAGTGTAATGAAATACTCTCCACTTGCCTGGACGGGTACAGCTCCAACAACACTCAAGAAGCTCAACGTCATCCAGGATAAAGCAGCCTATTTGATTGTCACCACATCCACCACCTTAAACTTTCATCCCTCCACCACCGGTGCACTCTAGTTGCAGTATATACCAGCTACAAGATGCACTGCATCAATCCGCCAAGGCTTCTTCAATAGTACCTCCCAGATCTGTGACCTGTAATGCCTGAAAGGAAAAGGGCAACAGGCACGTGGGAACATCACTATCTGCAAATTCCACTCCAAGTCATACATCATCCTGACTTGGAAATATATTGCCATTCCTTCATCGTCACTAGCTCAAAGTCCTGAATCTCCCCAAAAGCACTGTGGGAGTACCTGTACCACACCAACGTAGAAAATAAGGTTGATGAGCTACACACACAAGTAGCCACATGGGATTATGATACTGTGGCAATAATGGAAACTTGGCTCAAACAAGGGGAGGAATGGGCACTTACCATTCCTGGCTATAATATATTCAGTAAAGATAGGAAAGGTAAAAAAGGAAGGGGTGGCAATATTGATCAAATATACTGTTACGGCACTAAAAAGGGTCAACATACTTGAAGGTTCAAAGAAAAAACTTATTAGTTTAGAATTAAAGGACAACAGAGGAGCTATTATTATGCTGATGGGTGTATAGTATAGGCCACCAAATAATGCGAAGGAGATGAGGAGCAAATTTGCAGGCAAATTGCAAAAGGAAGCAGGAACTAGAGTAGCAAAAATGAGGGACTTCAATTATCCTAACATAGACTGGGAAAATAACAGTGTAAAAGGCAGAGAGGTGGAGGAATATCGGAAATATGTACAAGGGAGCTTTCTTAAGCAGTGTTGTTTCCAGTCAAATGAGAAAGGAAGCAGCGCTGGATTTAAAAACAGAAAATGCTGGAAATACTCAGCAGGTGAGGCGACATCTGTGGAGAGAAAAACAGAGTTAATGTTCCAGGTCTATGACCTTTCATCAGATGATTTTCTGTTTTTATTTCAGATTTACAGCATTTGTAGTATTTTGCTTTTGTATCAGTGCTGGATTTAGTTCAGAGAATGAACAAGAGCAAGTGGAGCATGTTTCAATGGGAGAGTATTTAGTATAAATCGATTACTATCATTAGATTTAGAATAGTTATGCAAAAGGACAAGGACAAATCAAATGGGAAAATTATTCAACTGGTGAAGGGCTAAATTCAGTGAGTTAAAAAGAGATTTGGCCTCGTTGAATTGGAATCAAAGGGTGATAGGTCATACTGTAAATGAGCAATGGAAGGCCTTCAATGAGGACATAGCTCGGGTACAGACGAGAAACATTCCCTTTAGGGGAAAAAGGACAGGCATCTAAAGTTAGAGTTCCCAAGATGACTAAAGATATTTCTAGTAATTAAAATGAAACAGAATAAGGAAGCCATTATGACCAGGTGCAAAAGGTGTCTAGGGGTCTGTTACTATCTTCACCTGGTCTTATTGTAACAGGGTTTAATTTTAAATACACTGTGTTTTGAGCTCCCCCTTTGTGAATCCTGGTTCACAGCTTTCCAATTATAAGGCAAAGAAATGAGCATAAACAAGCTTTCTTTGGTTTAAACAAGAGAAATGACATGACCACGCTAGCATGCACACATGATACACACATGCAAATAGGGACAGAAAAGAGAAGAAAAATAAAATGGAGAGTTTTTGCCAATTGCAGAAGAATTTATTGTTTACTTTGCTGTGTTTCCAGCTTGCCGTAGTATCCCTGATTGTAGACAGCTCTTACTTTCCTTTGGGGCCCAGTATTCTTCTTAAACCTTGTTCACTGTAGGAGACTTTTCCCTTAGTGTTCATATGTCTTCAATGGTTTCTGATGCTGGTGTGAGATGAGAGCAGACAGGAGACAGGTCTTTTTGGCCCAGGAGCTAACAGCCTTCTGATTTTCAAACACTCTATGGCAAGTTCAAAATTCAAACAACTCCAACAGTCAGTCATGTGACTAAAACTGGTCTGACCACTTCTTCTGTGTTTGTGGATTCTGCTATCTTAGCAGTCAACCTGGAATGCTAGTTTCCACCCCCCCCCTCTCCCCCCTTCAATGTCTGGTAATCAAAAGTCCATTGTTGGTTGAATGTGTCAGGGCATGGTCCTTTGTCCCTTGCTCTAACTCTGTCGGTTACTATGCAAATGTCTTTCCAGTCAGGGGCTTGCAACTTTACGTTTAAATTTCATGCTGCAAAATAATGTGTGCTTCAGTCTTGGCAGGTGGGGGGTTTGCCTGACCAAACTTATGATAAATGTTGGGTTCATAGTTCAGTCGAGAACCAAACTGAATACAAGCAATACAGAGAGCTGAAAAATAAATAAGAGGGACAAAGAAAGTGTATAAAAATCAATAACATAAAAGGGAACAAAAAAGTCTTATTTATACATGTAAATACTAAATGGGTAGTCAATGGAACAGTGGGGCCAATTAAGGACCAAAAAGGGTTCTTCTTATGGAGGCAGAGGGCATGACTGGGCTACTAAATGAATACTTTTCATCTGTCATCTATGATTCTACTGCTGTAACATCTGAAAATGTTTGCATAGTGTTTGACCCTATGCCCCACCCCTAGTGAAGTCCATGGCTTTATTTGGGATGTAGTTGCTGTTTTTATGCCTTTTTCACACAGTTTTGAAAAAATTTGGGTAGTAATAACTGAAAACTGCTAATTTCAGAAACTACATCCACAGTACATACATTGGCACTATTTTTACTCAATATAGAACATATGTGATAGTGATAAATAGCCACCCCCTCATGAAAGTGCGGGGGGGGGGGGGGGGAATGGGGCGGCAGGGGGTGGAGCCGCAGGCCGCCCCGGCTATTTAAATGAGCATACGCATGGGAGATTGCAACGGGCTCTTAAAATCCAGCCCAGGCAGTGTGCCCCAAAAATGATTTTGTTTGCAAATTCCTTTTGATATACCTGGAGCCAGCTCCATAGATAATTACTTTATGATTCATCAAATACTGCAGAAAAATATTAAAACCTTAGGAGTAGGGAAAATAATAGAAATGAAGAAAAGCTAGTAAAGCTTTAGAATAAACATAAAATGATAAAACATAGCCAACATGATTTTACACGTGATAGATGGCACTTACTAAATCTAGTAGAACTCTAGAACCACGTTCATTCACAAAGGGAACGCAACCTTTGATAAAGTGCCATAGAGTAAATTGCAAAATAGAAAGGCATGGAATTGGAGGGAAATGTTTGAAGTGGATAACTGACTGGTTGAGTTGGAGGAGTCAAAAAGTAGCTGCTGTGGGAGTAACATCAACATGCAACATTATAGGGAGGAAGAGGATTGGCTGCAGATAGATTTAGACACATTGGAGGATTGGGCACAAAAAAAATGGGGAATGTTTAATGTAAAGAAATGCAAAGTCATGAAGTAGGTGAAGGAAAACAAGCAATGGGAGTACAAAATAAATGGGAACAGTCTGCAAGAAACTATACTGGAGAGAGATCGTTTTTTTAAAAATTTGCTTTTGAGATGTGGACAACACTGGTAAGGCTGCATTTTATCCCTAGTTGCCTTGAAAAGGTAGCAGTGCAATTTGTTCAGTCTTTGAAGCCCTTGGGGTGATGGTGCTCACACAGTAGTGTTAGGTAGGCAAATCGTAGTGACAATGAATGAATGGCAATATATGTCCAAGTCAGGATGTAATGTGACTTGGAGGAAAACCTGGAGCTGAGGCTGTTCCCATGACATTGTTCCTCGCCATTCTCAGTGGTAGAAAGAAAAAAGAAAGACATTTATATAATGCTTTCTAAGACCACCAGACATCGCAAAGCACTTTACAGCCAAAGAAGAACTAGTAGAGGTCATGAGGGAGGGAAGTGCTGTCAAAGTAACCTTGGTGAGTTGTTGCATTGCACATTGTAGATTACTGCAGCCATAGTACACCAGCAATGGTGAAGTAGATATTGAGTCTAGTGGCAGGGTACCAATAAATAAACTGCTCTATCTTAAATAGTATTGAGCTACTTGAGTATTGTTGCAGCTGCACCCATCCAAGTGAGTGGTGAGTATTCATCACACTCATGATTTGAGCATTGTCGATGGTAGAGGGGCTTTGAGGGGTCAGGAACCTAGCCACTTGTCTGGTCTTGTAACCACAGTATTGATATGGCTGGACTAGTCCGACTTCAATAACAACACCAAAGATGTTGATGGTGTGGAACTCAGTGATTGTGGTGCAACTGGAAGTCATGAGGAGATGGCTAGTTTTGGTCTTGTTCAAGACTGACACTTACATGGTGCAAATGCTACCTGCCACTTGTCAGCCCAAGCCCAGATGTTAGAGTTCCTGCTGTTGGCTGGAAAAGATGCCTTCATTATTGGACGAGTTGTGAATGGAGCCGGACACTGTGGAATGGTCAGTGTACAGCCCCACCCCTGATCTTATGATGGAGTGCAGGTCATTGATGAAGTAGCTGAAGATACTTGGGCTGCAGTTGCTTCCCGAAGGAGCTCCTGCAGCGATGTTCTGGGGCTATGACTGACTTCCAATAACCACAACCTCTTATGTCTGATATGCCTGGAAAATGTTTCATCTGACCCCCATTTACCTCAGTATTTTTTGGGTTCTTTGGTGCCATATTCAGTCCAATGCCATCTTGAGGTTGAGAACAGCTACTCTCACCTCTCCTCAATCACCTGGAACTATCGGCACTGTGTGCAGCAGTGGCTCAAAAGAGATACGGAACCTTGGGGGATATAGCTCAAAAGTTAGAGCAGACGTCCAAGGAAAACATTTGCACAGAATGCTGGATTGGACCCACCTTAAGTATTGTCTACAGTTCTGAGCACTGTGCCACAGAGGGGCTTCCCAACCTTGAAGGATGTACAAAGAAGGACAATATGTTGATAAATGGGTCTGGCAGCATCTGTAGAGAGAAAAACAGAGTTAGCGTATCAGAAATGTGACCTTTAATCAGAATGGGATTCTGATGTAAGGTCACAGACCTGAAATATTGACTCTGTTTTTCTCTCCACAGATGCTGCCTGACCTGCTGAGTATTTCCAGCATTTTTTGTTTTTCTTTCAGATTTCCAGCATCAGCAGTGTTTTGCTTTTCAGATTGATATGTGGGAATGGGCTCCCATGATTTGAGAAAAGACAATGGGTACTAGGAGGTTTATAATGGAAAAAGGCCAGTTTATTGAGATATTTAAGATTGTCAAAGGAATAGATAAATTGTGTTCCATAAACTATAGAACTACGGAACATGGATTTAAACTTAGGCAGTCAATGTGGAACCTCTTTGGTGCCCTCTCGTGGAGATTAACCAGCTAGCAGCCTAAATTAACTACTCCAGAACAGACACAGATTTTTGCACCAAATGCACGGGCAGAACAGTGAACGTGAAACATACAGAATTACAACATTTGGGGCTGAATTTTCGCCACAGAGCAGGGAAACAGGAGTCAGATTTGTTTTTGTGTCAGAAACCTGCCTCCAGGGGTAAATTGATAAAACTCACAATTTTCATGTTGGGAAGCCCTTAATTGGTACGAAGACTGGTTTCCTGTACAATTGGAGCCAGAGGGGAAAGGAACGGAGACAGGTCAGATGAACCATCACTAAGGCTGCTGGCTGTCCTGAAGAAAGACAGACTTGCAAAATATAGCACCTTTCATGACCATCAGACGTCTCAAAGCACTTTACAGCCAATGAAGTACTTTTTGAAGTGTAGTCACTGTTTTAATGTAGGATATATGGCAGCCAGTACGCACACACCAAGTTCCTACAAACAGCAATGTGATAATGACAAAATAATCTGTTCTTTGTGATATTCATTGAGGGATAAATATTGGCCAGGACCCTGGGATAGCCCCCTGATCATCTTCAAATAGAGCCATGGGATCTTTTACGTCCATTTGAGCAGGCAGATGGGGCCTCAGTTTAATGTCTCACCCAAAAGACAGCACCTCCAACAGTGCAGCACTCCCACAGAACTGCGCTGAAGTGTCAACCTTGATTTCTATGCTCAAGGCATTGGGCTTAAACCCTTGTGCCTCAGAAGCGACAGTGCTACCAACTGAACCATGGTTGACACTGATTCTTTGAAGATAACTGTGCATTGTGCCAAAAGCTTCTACTGATCCAAAGGAAGGTAAGATGACCCAAGAGAGCCAGAGGGGCAGGGCTGCACCTCGCTTCATGGATGCAGACCTGAATCTCAGAGGGATAGGAGGGAGATCCTTTTCCCAGAGACCTGCTGGAGGAGGCCACCAGCTGAAACCAAGCAGGCCTGTCTCCAGTTTGCTGCTGCTGTGAGCGGCAGAAGTGAGACATGGAGAAATTGGATCCAGTGCCGAAAGAGGTTCAATGAGCTCATACTTTCTGGCAAGGTGAGTGCAACCCCTGACCCTCTGGACAGGTCTCAGGGCTTGCACCCCCCAGCAGCTACAACACCCAAGGTGCCTCAGGGCATATACTGCTCCTGCATATGAGAGGGAGAGCGTGAACGTGAGAGATGTGGAGAGAGGAGGGAGCGCGAGAGAGCGCGTGTGAGGGGGAGTGAGGGGGAGATAGAACCTATCCATGAGACACTGGGTAGCAGGCATAAGTCAGTGGCATTGGTGACACTGAGATCTTTGGAGGGGATTCCAGCTGCGTCCCAGCTGATGTCCTCTGCCAGGCACCCAGCACGGCTGGGAACGTCATGGAGGAGGGTGAGGATGTTACCCCTTAGGGGGCTCCCTCATCATCCTCAGCCTCCTTGGCTCCTCTGACTGAACACCATCTGTGCAGCAGGGCCAAGTGGTGGAAGCTGCCCCTAGAATGATGCAGGTGCTGTAGAATCTGGTGATGCCCCATGGGCACCTCCACGAAGAGGATGACCGCCATATGGATCTCAGCCGCAGGCCGAGATGAGTGAGCAGGCTGCCTCCACAAGTGGAGCACCATAGGAGTGACTGAGCGCAGAGGGCACTGCATCGCCTTCTGAGAGCACTAGGTGGGTCACTGGAATGGCTTCTTACTCTCTCCATGAACTGATTTCCTCTCTGCACACTTAAAAAAAATGATGACACGTTAAGGCACACATCTGGGACACCTTTTATTGCTGCCATTACAAGAAAAGTAGATTGGTGGTGGTGAAAGACATAACGGGATCCTCCACAGAGAGCGAAAAGCATCTGGGCATTAGTGGTAAGTGATTAGAAGTTTGGGCTGCATCTTCCATCCATTAGTTAGCACAGGAATCTCAGACTCCCTTTCATGCAATGTCCCTCAACCTGGGTCCAATGGGCTCAGTTGAAGCTTTCCTGCATCAGGATATCTCTGACATTCATGGAATCCTCATGAACCATTCGTGCCCCGAGCCGTGCCTGGCCACCTCGTCGTGCAGTAGAGGCACTTCTCTGTTCTGCACCATCTTCCCTTGCCTCTACTTCCTCCTCCTCTTCCTCTCTCATCTCCTGCTCCTCCACCAATGAGCGGTCTCCTTCCAGGACCTCAATGTTCTAAAGGTCCACAGCTCTTTAGAGGACCATGTTATGGAGAATGCAGCAGACCATCACAATGCCAGAGACGCTTGCGCTCACTTTCCTGGAAGCTGCCATAACTCCTTCATCCTCCACCAGTCTACACTGCCTCAGATCTTCACTCCAAACCCCAAGGTGTATGGATGGATCCTAGGAGAGAAGCGATATCCCTTGAGGAGATGGCCACTCACCCCTTTACAAAAGCCCCAAACTGAGGCATAGAGGAGATACAATCAGAGCCATCTGCTCACTAGAAAAACCATTGAGTCGGCCATCAGGCTTCTGAAGATGTGATTCCAGTAGCTCCCATCAATACCCTCCTGCACATTCTCAGGATGTATCAAAGTCCTTTACAATCAAAAGCAAAATACTGTGGATGCTGGAATTATGAAACAAAAACAGAAAATACTGGAAATACTCAGCAGGTCAGACAGCATCTGCGGAGAGAAAAAAACAGTTAATGTTTCAGGTCGATGACCTTTCATCAGAACTTTATATCAATGTATTTTTTTTTCTGGAATGCAGTCACTGTTGTTTGCCTGCTAACTGCAGCAACCAATCTGAACATAGCACGATCCTACAAACACCAAACAAACTGAATGACCAGTTTATCTTGGGATTTTTAAAATATATATAGTTGTAGGAATGTTGTCCAGGAGACCAGGAAAATGCCATGTTTAATGCTTCATTTACAAAACAGTTCTTCTGTCAATGCAGTTGTCTGTCAATACTGCACTGAAGCTAAGGTTCGTAGGAACAGGAGTAGGGCATTTATCCCCTCGACCCTGTTCCACTCCCATTCAACAAGGTCATTGCTGATCAGTGACTTAATTCCATATGGCCCCCTTTGCTTCAAATCTCTCAATACTTTTGGTTAACAAAAATCTCTCGATCTCAGATTTAAAATTAACAATTGACCTAGCATCAATTGACATTTGTAGAAAAGAGTTCCAATCTTACCATCCTTTGCATGTAGCCGTGTTTCCTAATTTCACTCCTGAAAGGTTTGGTTCTAATTTTTAGACTGTGGCCCCCTAGGTCTCGACTCCACAACCACTAGAAATAGTTTCTCTCTAAATAACCTATCAGTTCCCCTTAATGTCTTGGAAACTTTGATCAGATCACCCCTTAACTTTCTAAATTCTATGGAATACAACCCGAGGTTGTATAATCTGTCCTTGCAATTTAACCCTTGGAGGCCAGGTATCATTCTGGTAAATCTACACTGCATTCCCTCCAAGGTGTGGTGCCCAGAACTGCTCACAGTACTCCAGGTGTGGTACAACTTTGTATATCTGCAGCATAACTTCTACCCCCTTGTATTCTAGCCTTCTAAAAGGCAGCATTCCATTAGCCTTTTGATGATTTTCTTTACCAAGCAATGACATTTTAATGATCTATATTCATGGGCCCTCACCCTCTTCTACCCTTTTTAGATCCAAAATGAATGACCTCACACTTGCCCAAACTGAAATCCATTTACTACAGTTTTGCCCAGTCACTTAATCTGTTAATATTTCTTCGTAATTTTTATGCGTCTATCTGCACTGTTTACAATGTCCCCTATTTTTGTGTTATCAACAAACTTGGATATGAGGCTCTCTGTTCATCTTAGTAAATATGGTGGATAGTTGAGGCACCAAAACAGATCCTTGCTGGACATCACCAGTCACATCCTGCCAATTGAATGACTATCCTACTCTCTGCCTCCTGCCGCTCAACCGATTTCCTAACCAGGCCAATTATTTGCCTTCAATTCAATGAGCTTCAGGTTTAGCCAGAAGTCCCTTATGAAGGATTTTATCAAATCCTTTCTGGAAGTCTATATACATAACATACATAAACATTCCCCAGTCTGCTACTTTAATCACCTCTTCAAAAAATTCCATTAGGTTCTTCAGGCATGCCCTACCCTTTTTAAATCCCTGCTGGGTCTCTCCGATAAACTGACAATTTTCAAGGTTTTCAATCATTCTACCCTTAAGTATAGACTCTAGTGATTTCTTAGCAACAGATATTAGGCTAACTTGTCTATAATTCCCTGATTTCTCTCTTGCAATTTCCTAAATAGTAGAGTGATATGCACAACTTTCCAATCTAAAGGAATGAATCCCCAATGGAAAGCAATTTGCAAATTATGGTCAGTGTATCTGCAATGTTCTCGCCTAGTTCCTTTCAAATCCTTAGATAGAAACCATCTGGTCCTGGGGATTTTTCACTCTTTACTGCATTATTGTTATTTTGCTTACATGAATTTTGGTGAATCCCTGTTCTTACATACAAACATACGAATTACAAGCAGAAGTAGGCCATTCAGCCCCTCGAGCCTGCTCCGTCATTCAATAAGATCATGGCTGATCCGTTTGTGTCTCGAATTCCACGCTCCCATTTAACCCCGATTACTTTGGATTCCCTTACCTAACAAGAATCTATCTACCCCCACCTTAAAATTATTCAATGACCCTGCCTCCACCACATTCTGAGGCAGAGAGTTTAAAAGTCGCACAACCCTCAGAGAAAAAAAATTCTCCTCATCTCTGTCCTAAAAGGACGACCCCTAATTTTAAAACAATGCCCCCTAGTTCTGGACTCATCCACAAGAAGAAACATCCTTTCCACATCCACCTTGTCAAGACCGTTCAGGATCTTATATACTTCAATCGAGTCTCCCCTCACTCTTCTAACTCCAGTGAAAACAAGTCCAGTCTGTCCAACCTTTCCTCCTAAGACAACCCACTAATTCCAGGTATCAATTTAGTAAACCTCCTTTGAACCGCCTCCAACACATTCACATCCTTCCTTGAATAAGGAGACCAAAACTGCACACGGTATTCAAGATGTGCTCTCACAAATGCCCTGCATAACTGAAGCATAACATCCTTACTTTTGTTTTCAATTCCTCTCATAATAAAGGATAGCATTCCATTAGCCTTCTTTATTACTTGCTGTACCTGTATACTAACTTTTTGTGACTCATCCACTAGAACACCAAGATCCTTCTGTACCTCGGAGTTCTGCAGTCATTCCCCATTTAAGTAATACTCTGCTTTTTTATTCTTCCTGCCAAAGTGAATAACTTCACATTTTCCCACATTATACTCCATCTACCAGATTTTTGCCCACTCAGTCAACCTATCTATATCTTTCTGCAAGCTCCTTATGTCCTCTTCACAACATACTTTCCTACCAATCTTTGTGTCATCTGCAAATTTAGCTATCATGCCATCGCTCCCCTCATCTAAGTCATTGATATAAATTGTAAAACATTGAGGCCCCAGCACAGACCCCTGTGGGACTCTACTTCTCACATCCTGCCAATCAGAAAAGGACTCCCTTCCTAACTGCACTGTGGGTGTACCTACCTCACATGGACTGCAGTGGTTCAAGAAGGCAGCTCACCACCACCTTCTCAAGGGCAATTAGGGATGGACAATAAATGGTGGCCTAGCCACTGACACTGACATCCCATGAATGAATAAAAAAAAATTCTCTGTTTTCTTCCAGCCAGCCAATCTTCTATCCATGCCAATATGTTACCCCTACAACATGAGCTCCTACTTCCACAATAACCTTTTATGTGGCACCTTGTCAAATGCCTTCTGGAAATCCAAGTACAGTACATCAATGGGCTCCCCTTTATCCATGGCACATGTTAGTCCTTCAAAGAACTCCAATAAATTGGTTAAACACGATCTCCCTTTCACAAAGCCAGGCTGACTATTCCCGATTACCTTGAGTTTTTCTAAGTGCCCAGCTATAGCCTCCTTAATGATCGATTCTAACACCTTCCCCATGACAGACATCAAGCTAACTCGCCTATAGTTACTTGTTTTCTTCCTCCCCCCTCCCCCCCCCCCCCCCCCCACTTCTTGAATATATTTGCTATTTTCCAGTCTGATGGAACCTTTCCAAAATCTAGTGAATTTTGAAAAATTAACACCAACGCATCTACTATCTCACTAGCCATTTATTTTAAAACCCTAGGATGAAGCCCATCAGGATCCGGGGACCTGTCAGCCCGCACTTCCATCAGTTTGGTCAGTATCACTTCCCTGGTGATTATAATTTCACCAAGTTCTTCTCTTCCTTTCACCTCCTGATTTACAGCTACTATTGGAATGTTTTTTGTATCCTCTATAGTGTGAAAAATATTTGTTCATTTCATCCGCCATTTCCTTATTATCTGCTATTAACTCCCCATTCTCACTCTCTAGAGGACCAACACTCACTTTACTTACTTGCTTCCTTTTTAAATACCTGTAGAAACTCTTGCTATCTGTTTTCACATTTCCAGATAGCTTCCTCTCATACTCAAATTTCTTTCTCCTGATTAACCATTTAGTCATTCTCTGCCATTATTTATATTCTCACCAGTCATCTGACCTGCCACTCATCTTTGCGCAATTATATGCTTTTTCCTTAAGTTCTTTAGTTAACCATGGGTGGTGGGTCCTCCCCTTAGAATTTTTCTTTATTGTGGAAATATACCTATCCTGAGTATTCTGAAATATCCCCTTCTTTATTGATCTATCTCCTATCTCCTTCAGCTAGCTCAGCTTTCATGCCCACATAGTTGTCTTTATTTAAGTTTAAAATATTAGTCTTAGACTCACTCTTCTCTCTTTCAAACTGGATGTAAAATTCAATCATATTGTGGTCACTGCTATGTAGAGATACCTTTACTCTGAGGTCATTAATTAATCCTGTCACATTACACAATACCAAGTCTAATATAAACTTGCTCTCTGATAGTTTCTTAGAGCAGCACGTTCTGGAATCAATCTCGAAAGCATTCTATGAACTCCTCATCCAGGCTACTATTGCCAATCTGATTCTTCTAGTTTATATGTAGATTAAAATCATCCATGATCACTGCAGTCCCTTTATCACAAGCACCCAATATTTCTTCTCGTATACTTGGTCCTACATTATGGTTACTATTAGGGGGCCTGTGGACTACTTCCACTAGAGACTTCTTTCCCCTACTATTCCTCATCTCCAGGCAAACCGATTCTACATCCTGATCTCCTGAACCAAGGTTATCTCTAACTACTGCACCAATGTCATCCTTGATTAACAGTACTGCCCCCCACCTTTACCTAGCTTCCTATTGTTCTTGAACGTCATATACTCCTCAATATTCAGGACCCAATCCTGGTCATCCTGCAGCCACGTCTCTGTAATGGCTATTAGATCATATTTATTTACTTCAATGTGCGCTATCCGTTCGTCTACCTTGTTATGAATGCTATGTACATTCAGATAGAGAGCCTTTAGTTTTGTCTTTTTGTTATCTTTGTAACATCTAGTCTTGACTGTTGGTGTGTTATTAGGGTTTTTTTTTCTCTGTCCCTTCCTGCCATTCTCTGACCTTCATTTCCCATATTACTATTCTGCTCTCCTGTTTTGACTCTACCCCTTGGTTTGCTACGTCTACCCAGGCTTGATTCCTCACCACCACCCACCCATCTTGTTTAGTTTAAAGTCCTCTCCAATTCCCTGGTTATATGGTTTGATAGAACACTGGTCCCAGCATGGTTCAGGTGCAGACAGTCCCAAAGGTACAGCCCCCACTTTCCCTATACTGGTGCCTATGTCCCTCAATCCAAAACCCACTTGCCTTTGAGCAGTCTTTGAGCCATGTATTCATTTCACTTATCTAATGTGCCCTCTGCCAATTGGCACATGGCTCAGGTAATAATTCAGAGATTATTACCCTTGAGGTTCTGCTCTGCAATTTGGTGCCTAGCTCCTCATACTGTCTAAGCAGAACCTCTTTCCTAGTCCTACCTATGCCGTTGGTACCTACATGGACCATGACAACTGGATCCTCCCCCTCCTACTCCAAGTTCCTGTCCAGCCCTGAGGAGATGTCCCAAACCCTGGCACCAGGATTGCAACACAGCCTTCAGGACACTCGCTCTCGGCTGCTCAGAACAGTGTCAATCCCCCTCACTATACTATCCCCTACTACCACTACATTCCTTTTTAATCCCCCCACTTGAATGGCTTCCTGTACTACAGTGCCATAGCCAGTCTGCTCATCCACCTTGCATACCTTGCTTTTGTCCACACAGGTTGAGAGCACCTCAGACCTGTTTAACAATTGCAAAGTCTGAAGCTCCTCCACTACTCAACAGACAGCATGGTTTTGTGAAGGGGAGGTCGTGTCTTACTCATTTGATTGAGCTTTTTGAGGAAGTGACGAAGATGATTGATGAAGGAAGGGCAGTGGATGTTATCTAAATGGACTTTAGTAAAGCCTTTGACAAGGTCCCGCATGGCAGACCGGTACAAAAGGTGAAGTCACACGGGATCAGAGGTGAGCTGGCAAGATGGATACAGAACTGGCTCGGTCATAGAAGACAGAGGGTATCAGTGGATGGGTGTTTTTCTGAATGGAGGGATGTGACTAGTGGTGTTCCGCAGGGACTAGTGCTGGGACCTTTGCTGTTTGTAGTATATATAAATGATTTGGAGGAAAATGTAGCTGGTCTGATTAGTAAGTTTGCGGACGACACAAAGGTTGGTGGAGTTGCGCATAATGATGAGGATTGTCAGAGGATACAGCAGGATATAGATCGGTTGGAGACTTGGGCGGAGAAATGGCAGATGGAGTTTAATCCGGACAAATATGAGGTAATGCATTTTGGAAGGTATAATGCAGGTGGGAGGTATACAGTAAATGGCAGAACCCTTAGGAGTATTGACAGGCAGAGAGATCTGGGCGTACAGGTCCACAGGTCACTGAAAGTGGCAACGCAGGTGGATAAGGTAGTCAAGAAGGCATACGGCATGCTTGCCTTCATCGGTCAGGGCATAGAGTATAAAAATTGGCAAGTCATGCTGCAGCTGTACAGAACCTTAGTTAGGCCACACTTAGAATATTGCGTGCAATTCTGGTCGCCACACTACCAGAAGGACGTGGAGGCTTTGGAGAGGGTACAGAGGAGGTTTACCAGGATGTTGTTGGTCTGGAGGGCATTAGCTATGAGGACAGCTGGATAAACTCGGATTGTTTTCACTGGAACGACGGAGGTGGAGGGGCGACATGATAGAGGTTTACAAAGTTATGAGCGGCATGGACAGAGTGAATAGTCAGAAGCTTTTTCCCAGGGTGGAAGAGTCAGTTACTAGGGGGCATAGGTTTAAGGTGTGAGGGGCAAAGTTTAGAGGGGATGTGCAAGGCAAGTTTTTTACACAGAGGGTGGTGAGTGCCTGGAACTTGCTGCCAGGGGAGGTGGTGGAAGCAGATACGATAGTGATGTTTAAGAGACATCTTGACAAATACATGAATAGGAAGGGAATAGGGGGATATGGGCCCCGGAAGTGCAGAAGGTGTTAGTTTAGGCAGGCATCAAGATCGGCGCAGGCTTGGAGGGCCGAATGGCCTGTTCCTGTGCTGTAATGTTCTTTGTTCTTTGTACTATCTGCTCGGTCCCTTTACCTGCCTCACGCACAGTCACATCCTCCTGTCCCTCACTGCTGACCAATGCAGATGGCCCTGTTCTAAGAGGTGTGACTGTCTTCCAGAACAAAATGTCCAGGCATTTCTCCCCCTCCCTTACGTTGCGCAGTGTTTGCAGTTCAGCTTCCAGGTCAATAATCCAGATCCAGAATTCCTTTAGCTGCTTACACTTGCTGCAGACATGTTTGTCCTGGATCACCTTGGCATTCAAAAGCTCCCACATACCACACCTGCAACATAACACCTGTCCTGTTATTGTTACTTAAGCTATCAGTTAATTTACTTTAATTACTTTCTTAATCACTTTCACTGTTTCCCAATCTACCAAACTTAACTAGTATTACTAAATAAAAACCTTACAATTTCTAAAATTACCCGAGTTTTGAAAGATAAATAATAAAACACTCATCAACCAATCATCTACCTTAGAGTCAAAGGAAGACGGCTCACCAGCTGCTGGAGATTAAAAAAGATAGGAAAAGGAACCCCTCTTTCCCCCTTTGCACCGAATTCCCACATACACCAAATTCCAGCTTCACTCTGGCAATGTCTCATTCAGACAGATGTCTCTTCTCACTGTTTCTTATTTCAATATTAACTTCCTTGGGATCAGGCTAGATTCTGTGTTCAAATCCTGGAGCAGCTCCTGAATTCATGAGTTTGAGAACTGCTATCAACTGACATGAACAGGAATTTATTAAAATTCCTGTTGCTTACTATTGTGAAAAACATTTAATGATTTACTTTGTTTTGCTAAGTGTTTTATGAGTTATTTCCTTCAGATTATCATCTGTCTACTGGAAGACTAGACCACACATTAAAACTATTTTGGGGGAATTTGATTTGACAGTTTTGACCTCCTTGTAGGTTAATTTTCCAACTCATTCTTAAAATCCCATCTATCATATTTTAATCTTAGTAAAAGATGATCCTGAGATGAAAGGGCAATGAACTTGAGTAGAGGAAGGAAAGAAAAATATATATTATAATTACAAGGAAATGGGAGTAACCCAAAAAAGCAAATTTGCTGGAATGTCTAAAAGAATTGTAGTCCTATTAATAACATACTTGTAATTAACATTTGCCTGATTTGGTTGGATTGTTTAGGTCATGAAGGTAAAATTTGTCAGAGCACTGGGCTCTTCTGGAGTTGTGTGTACTTACTGATGCATCACCCAAAGAATGATGCTGGTTTTGTACAGTTAAGTGGTGATTGTCTCAATCATCAACATGATTTCCTGACCTATGAAGCTCATGCAAATGCAGGAAGTTAACTAACTGGAAGAAATAGGGATCAAATTATTTACAAAAATATTTTTCAAGGATCCTTGGAGCACCCCTTCAAAGAATTGTGTGGGTGTGAAGGTCCATTCAATAAATAAAAGAGATAAAAGCAAGTGCAAAAATGATATGTTTAAAAGAAAGCAGATTTACAAAAATGCTGGCTAATGTTTTCATTGCCAGGTGCTTTAAGTGTGCAGACACCAATTACCATGTTTAAGAATCCCCAAAATAATCTACTCAGAAATCTACAACAGTAGAAATTCTGATTGGCCCATATCCAGTGACTCTCTGCTTGTAATGGCACAACCGCCTAATTAAGTTTAAAATGTTTGGGCATACATTGCTGGAGTTTAACTAGTTAAAACCATATAGAACTACCTATCGTTTGTGAAGCTACAACCACCCTATCCAATTAGACACTGGTTTGCACGGATAACTGGAGCTGTGTAAGAAGAATCTCAGGTTTTAGTAACAACTCTCTACATAGAGTGAGTTTAACCATAGATTTTTAACTGAATAGAGTCAGCTCTATCAATGGCAAGGAACAATAGATGAGAGTGAAACAATTTGTAAATCCATTTCTATGGAGCAGTACTTTTTCAGAGTATTTTGCATTTAAAGAGACTATAAGCCAAGACATGTGCTTGTCACTACTACTGAATGCTATTTAGAAAGTTTAGTAGAATAGGTCTGGCCCTAGCGACCTCGCCTCACCTTTCTTGGGTCAGGGCACCAGCGCCGAGCCTGGGTCCAAGGTTTCTGGCAGTGGCCACTGGTCCTGGTGCTGCTACCAATACTCCTGAGCTCTGCCCTCTGATTTTTTCCCCCCAAAAATATACTTTATTTATAAAAATTGGCAAAAAACAACAGTTCAAATGTGATATTTTGGAAAGTACAATAGAGGTCTGATTCCTTCAATACACTGCCAGCCCTCTGATTGGCTGACAGCTCTTGGAGGCGGGATCCCAGTATTTAAAGGGAAGGAGATCCTGGCGCTGGGCACTTAAGTGCCTGAACGCCATTGGATCATGCTGCGGGTGGGGGCGTGGATGCTCTGAAAGGCAGAGGTGGGTTTCCCTTCGCCTATTTGGCCCAGTACTGCGGGCCCCACTGGCATAACAAGATCCAGCCCATAACCATTTATGATTATAACACATTGGTTAAATAACCATGGGTCTTATTTTTGTCTTGCTTTACCTTATTTATGCCACATGAAAATTTATGAATTTAGAGGGCTCTATGTTCCCAGCAGATGGAGCTATTCTATCATTTTGCTGAGTAGAGAATAAAATCTAAACAAATCTTTGAATTTAGGTGTATTTCTTGATTCCAGATTGCTTGGGCCCAGCTGAGCCTGCTGGATCTTGTTGAATTGACCCACTTTAATAGTTGTGGCCAACTCCCAGCTCCCACAGGCAGTTTGTTCAATTGAGACACAATTTCCACTGTTTGATGCTGATTTTAAAATAGCTACAGCAGTCATTTAAACAGGAGGTTAATTTTTGTCTGTCAAAAATTCTACAGAGATGACAAATATTGTGAAGCCATGCCAGGCAAGAATCCTGTGCTTCATGGATGCAGCTGTGGAAGTACAAGTTCAAGACGTGGGTCAAAGTAGGTTTGTCATGTTCAATATGCCAGCTACCCTCTCCACCAGAAAGTGTAGATTGGCTGTTTAGTGGATACGGTATGAGACTAACAATTCAGAGGTTGTGAATTCAAATCTCACCACGGCAAGTTGTGAAATTGAATCTAATAAAGGTGGTAATTTTTGGGCTTGCAGCAGAGAATTAAGCTGTCAAATTGTAGTAAAAGCTCAATTGGCTCACTAATGTCCTTCAGCAAACAGAACCTGCCTCTCCGTACCTGACCTGGCTAACATGTGGCTGCAGTTGCACAATATTATCAATGACTTGTGCACTGACGCTTATTTTTGAGTTCCAATGGAACCATTCAGCTTCAGGCCTTCCTACAGCCTTGTTCCAGATGTGGATGCAAGGACTGAATGCCAGAGTTGCTGCATTCAATGGGGGAAAAAATTGTCTGGCATTGTTATTGGACCTAGTATCAAGGGCATGCAGGCAGTAAGCATCCAATCATGTGGGTGTAACTAGGAAGCACATTTGGTAGGGGCCTTCATTACCATTAAATAAGCAGGCTGCCAGCACTGCTAGCGCTATCAATTGGCATCTTACATATTAGAGAGGGAATATTACCTACACTGTATGTTACCTATACTTTTTAAAGGGGAGACATGCTTTGGCTGCAGGCAACAGTCATTGGATTTCCCACAATGTCAGGTAAAAAAGAAACTGAAAAGGTCTTCAGTTCTTGGATGTTGCTTTGAAGGTATAAGTAGAGGAGGTTTGCAGCTTGAGGGTTGTCCTCTTTTCACCAAGTAGACGGAAGGCCTCCAGACAAGCTGCTTAACAGAGTGGTTAAAGGTGGCAGAGCAGGTCAGCACCAGGAACGTCACTCCACAGACTGGGCTGCAATTTCAGAAGGAATTTAATGACCTGACCAGGATTGCTAAGATGAAAAATCTAACTCAGGTCTCACATTAAGGATTGACAGGTGGAATTGTGATATAGTAGCCATCATGGAGACATGGTTGAGGGAGGGGCAGGATGGGCAGCTCAGTATCCCGGGATATAGAATCTTCAGGCAAGACAGAGGAGAGGGTAAAAGAGGAGGGGGCATTGCAATATTAGTTAAGGAGTCAGTTACTGCAGTAAGGAGAGATGATATCTTGGAAGGGGCATCAAATGAAGCTTTATGGGTAGAATTTAGGAATAAAAAAGGGACAGCCACATTGCTAGGTGTTTCTTATAGACCCCCAGATAGTCAGTGGGAAATTGAGGAGCAAATATGTGTGCAATTTGCAGAGGTGTGTAAAAGTAATAGGGTAATTATATTAGGTGATTTCAACTTTCCCAACATTAATTGGGATAGTCATCGTGTTAAGGGCTTAGATGGGGTGGAGTTCCTAAAATGTATACAGGAGAACTTTTTAGCTCAATATGTAGAGGATCCAACAAGGGAGGGTACAGTGCTGGACCTAATTCTGGGGAATGAAGCCGGACAGGTGGTTGCTATGTTGGTGGGGGAGCATTTTGGTGATAGCGACCACAACATGGTAGAATTTAAGCTTGTTATGGAGAAAGAAATAGACAAGTTGCAAAAAACGGTTTTGGATTGGGGGAGAGCGAATTTTAGTATAAGGCAGGATCTGGCCAAGGTAGACTGGAAAGAGTTACTTGTCGGAAAATCTACAGAAGAGCAGTGGGGGGCATTCAAAAAGGAAATGGGGAGGGTACAGGCCCAACATGTTCCCTCTAGGGTAATAGGTAGGAGCAACAAGCCCAGAGAACCATGGATGACCAGATACATTCAGGGTACGATGAGAAGAAAAAGAGAGGCTTTTAGCAAATACAAGGAGAGCAAATCAATGGAAGCATTAGTGGAGTACAGAAAGTGTAGGATGGAGCTTAAGAAAGCAATTAGGAGAGCAAAGAGGGGATATGAGAAAGCTCTGGCTGGTAAAAGTAGGGAAAATCCCAAGATATTCTATAAGTATATCAATGGGGAGAGGATAACCAGGGAAAAAGTAGGACCCATTAGGGATCAAGGGGGAAATTTGTGGGTGGAGCCAGAGGACATTGGTAGGGTGTTGAACGAATACTTCACATCTGTCTTCACCCAAGAGAATGAGGATGTAGATATGGAACTTAGAGAGACTGTGAGGTTCTTGAGCAAATTGTCATAGGGAATGACAAGGTATTGGAGGTTTTGGAAGGCTTAAAAGTGGACAAATATCCACGTCTGGACGATTTGTATCCCAGGATGCTGTGGGAGGTGAGGGTAGAGATTGCAGGGGCTCTGACCCTAATTTTTAATTCCTCTCTGGCCACGGGGGAGGTGCCAGAGGATTGGAGAACAGCTAATGTGGGCCCACTAATTAAGAAAAGTTGTAGAGATAAGCCAGGGAACTTCAGACTAGTGAGTCTCACGTCAGTGGTAGGGAAACTATTGGAGAAAATTCTGAAGGAGAGAATCTATCACCACTTGGAGAGGTAAAATTTGATTAGGAATAGTCAGCATGGCTTTGTCAGAGGGAGGTCATGCCTAACAAATTTGATTGAATTTTTTGAGCATGTGACCAGGTGTGTAGATGAGGGTAGTGCAGTTGATGTAGTTTACATGGATTTCAGCAAAGCCTTTGACAAGGTCCCATATGGGAGACTTATCAAGAAAGCAAATGCACATAGGATACAAGGTAACTTGATAAGGTGGATTCAAAATTGGCTTAGCTGTAAGAGACAGAGAGTGATGACAGACGGCTGTTTTAGTGACTGGAAGCCAGTGTCCAGTGGCGTACCACAGGGATCTGTGCTAAGTCCCCTATTGTTTGTCATTTATATAAACGACATAGATAACTATGTGCAGGGTAGGATCAGTAAGTTCGCGGATGACACAAAGATTGGCCGAGTGGTTAACAGTGAGGTGGTGTGTCCTAGGTTACAGGAAGATATAGATGGGATGGTAAAATAGGCAGAAAAGTGGCAGATGGAATTTAACGCTGAAAAGTGTGAGGTGATACACTTTGGAAGGAGTAATGTGACACGGAAATATTCAATGAATGGCCTGACGCTGGGAAGTTCCGAGGAACAAAGGGACTTTGGCGTGTTTGTCCATAGATCTCTGAAGGCAGAAGGGCAGGTTAATAGGGTGGTGAAAAAGGCATATGAGACACTTGCCTTTATCAATCGAGGCATAGATTACAAAAGCAGGGTGGTCATGTTGGAGTTGTACAGAACTTTGGTAAGGCCACAGCTGGAGTACTGTGTGCAATTCTGGTCGCCACGTTATAGGAAGGATGTGATTGCATTGGAGGGGGTGCAGAGGCGATTCACCAGGATGTTGCCTGGGATGGAACATTTAAGCTATGAAGAGAGGTTGGATAGGCTTGGGTTGTTTTCGCTGGAGCAGAGAAGACTGAGGGGTGACCTGATCGAGGTGTACAAGATTATGAGGGGCATGGACAGAGTGGATAAGGAGCAACTGTTCCCCTTAGTTGAAGGGTCAGTTACGAGGGGTCACAAGTTTAAGGTGAGGGGTGGGAGGTTTAAGGGGGATTTGAGGAAGAACTTTTTTACCCAGAGGGTGGTGACGGTCTGAAATGCTCTGCCTGGGAGGGTGGTAGAGGTGGGTTGCCTCACATCCTTTAAAACGTACCTGGAAGAGCATTTGGCACGTCATAACATTCAAGGCTATAGGCCAAGTGCTGGCAAATGGGATTAGATAGACAGGTCAGGTGTCTTTAATGCATCGGTGCAGACTCGATGGGCTGAAAGGCCTCTTCTGCACGGTATTATTCTGTAATTCTGTGATTACTCTCTGCTTAACCCTGCATTACCTGTAGCTCCAGCACTCACAAAACTATCCACCCCAGATTGCCAGTACTCTCTTCCAATCACTGCATCTCACTTCATTCCACCTACTTTTGCTCCTAATGCCATATTCTGGACACTACTCTCCTCACTCATCTCTTCTCACACTTCTGGCATCCTTCATACACCAATCAAGTTTGACGTATATATCCTCAAAGCATTTCACTAGGCTAGAAACAGCACTTATTATCGAATCATGGAATAGTTACAGCACCGAAGCAGGCCATTTTGCCCATTGTGTCCATGCCAGCTCTCTGAAAGAGCAACTCACCTAGTCCCACTCCCACGCCTCTTCCCAGTAGCCCTGCAAGTTTTTTGCTCTTCAGATAATTGTTCAACTCTCTCTTGCAAGCTATGATTGAATTTGCCTCCACCACACTCTCAGGCAGTGCATTCCAGATCCTAACTATTCACTGCATAAAAAAGTTTTTCCTCATGTCACCATTGCTTCTTTTGCCAATCACTGTCAGTTCAGCAATAAAAATTCAGAAGAGACAAACATTTCTCTTGGTTTGAGTTTGCTGTGTGTGAATCCTCCCCCTCTAATCCCCTGTAAAAAGAGTTTACAAAAACCATCTCTGTCAGTCCAGGATAGAAATTCACAACATTCTCTCCTCCTGGTTCCTGGCCCAGGATGCATGCATGCGCCCTGTTGCACATTTCCCCTATAAAAAGATGGCAGCTGTTAACCTGGACCTGTTACCAGGAGAAGCCTTGCAACTGCCGTCACGCTCGGTGCAAAAGTGGGAGCGGTAGGTTTTTATTCATGGTTTGCGGCCTACCGCCAGCTTCATTACTGTCTTGTACTCAGCAGTTTCTCATCTGCTGTGGATCTGACACGACTGCCTGCTTCCTGCAGGACAAGCTCACAAGCACCAACAAGGAGACAATGAGGACAGGAGGGAGAGTGTCATGGTGACAGTGGGGTTGGGTCTTGTCAGGGATGTGCCAAGACTGGAGAATGTATACTGTAAGGGTTTTGGCCATCTTATCCTATGGCCGGAAATTTCGGGACTTAGTCCCTGCCCAAACGTCAGGTCCATTTTCCAGTTGGGAACCAGATTTAATAATGGGCAGGCTTAGCCATGGCTCTTTAACTCGGCCATGGGATTAGCATGTTGCATCCAATTTGTCCGACCAATTAGGGAGGGTGGGTGAAATGCGGCATCCATTCTGTCAAATGAAGGATTTCTAATTAAAGGTCCTGCAGCATGGGTTACAAGAGCTCACCAGCACTTGGATCTTTGAGGCAGCAGCATCCACCAGAATGGAGGGGAGACCTGGGAATGCTGCTCCCTGGGTGTCTCACTCTTACCTGGTGGGATCTGAGGGACTGCAGTGAAGTGAGCTATCCCAAGGACGGAGGAAGAAGACATCCTCTCCAATATAGCAGACTCGGATGGAAGTGGCCAAGGAAGTCAGCAGCAGAAGTGCGGTCCCTCCAACGTAGAGAGAGTGCACCAAGAGGATCCAGGACCTCGAGAGGGCTGGAAAGGTTAGTTGCATAACACTTTCCGATGCCAAGTCCCACACTCTGACTTTCCCAGCATTCTCTTGCACAGCAGTCCTCAGGACAAAACACCATGCAGCTTTCCTCATTTCTCTCCCTGCAGGCCCCCACATCCCCATCTGAACAGCCAGCACTCACACTCACCCTCACCCAATTGGCCTCTGACACCTATGTCTCACATTCACCCTCCACAAATAGTGTCCTTCCCTTCTCTCTGCACAATCCATTTTTCATACTCACACTGCTCTGCTTTCGCTCATGGAGGAGAACACAGCGCACAACTGGGAGAGAGGCAGGGATGCGGGTGGAGGGGTGGTGGGGTTGGCGATGGCCCTGCAGTGATCTTGTCAGCCACTGACAAGGCACCCCGTCTGTTCCACTGAGAAGGAGGTCTTGTTCCAGGAGGTTGCAGATATCAGCAGTGGCCTGCTATGACTGCCTGAACCTCTGGAGTTCAGATATGATCAGAGAGACGATCTTCTACCTGTAGACCCTGCATTGGGGGTCTTGCCTCCTTCTAGTTGGACCTTGGTGTCCATCCCCTCTGCTCTGTGGAGGGACATGCGGCTGAGGAGAAGGCAGCTGGTGCAACTGCTGCTGCTGGTGTTGCTCCTGCTGGTGCTATATGCGGTTTCTGCTCTTGGTCTTTATCAGAGGTGGAAGGCGGAGCTGCATAAGCTGCTCCCATGCCATGGCAAAGGCTGGCAGCAGGGCTGTGCAGCTGAAGGTGAGTGAAGTACTAGACAAGTGAAGTGCCTTCCAAGAAGTTGGCAATCATCTGTCGAGCAGTGATAGCACTCAGAGAAGAAGTGCTTTGAACACTAGTCTTTCAGTGGCCTTGGCTGGACCTTCAGGGCATACCAGCTTGTCAGTTTCACTGAAGAAGCTCTTCCGACTGTGCACTTGCCTCAGTGACCCTGGCGAGTTGCTGACAGGTAAGGAAGCAAGTTCCTGGCTGTTAAATCCAAAAATAAGGGTTAGAATTGGCTTTTTAATGCCTTAAATCTTAGCCGACCGATCCAACGAGATTCTCCACAGAAACCCGGAACAGGGTGGTATTTTGTCAGGATCCTGACCCGACATCCGTTTCATGGCATTTAACTCCCCGCAGGCACACAAACCCACCTCAAGTTGCCTGGGAAAAGTCCCCCCACAGACTCAGTGACTTATTATATTACTGTTAGTTATGAGGAGAATCGGAGTGTTATCGGTATTATTATTAGTTATCTGGGCAATTTCAACAGTTTGAAATTAGTTCATTGTCTATGAAACACTTTGGGACATCTTGAGGTTGTGATAAGTTCTTTCTTTCTTTCTTCCAAATACAACAAAAACAACCCAAAACACCAACAAAATAGGTTACCTCCCACACTACTCAACACATCTTTAAGAAACTCTCCATGAAAGGCTTGGAAGTAAGGTTTGAAATGTGCCTGCTTTGAATTTGCCCAGAGCGATGGGATTGCTTTTCTAGGGCAAACCACTCAAAATGAAGACCAGAGCAGTCCCATTCTCAGTTACATAATTTTATGAGCCGAAATAAGTTTTGCATTGCAATGTCATCCAGAGCTTTGACTGGTGGCAACATCGTTTTGACAAAAACCAAGTTGGGTCTGAGTAGACACAAAAACTGTTCCTGGGAATTTCTGAAGTCTCCTCCACATCAGTTGCACACATGTGTGACCAGCACACATCATTGCAAAACTCCCCTTCATTGACATTAATAAAAGTGGGACTTAACATCTTTATTTATTCAGCTGCATGAAGCATGGTTTTAAGTGGTTATGCAATTGCAGCTTGAAAGCACACAGTGTGCTAGAGCAACCTCTATTTTATATTCAATCAGCCTTTAGTATATATATGCAATGGTATCCTTTTAGTTTTAAATATTGTGGACCTGGTTTGGATTGACAAGGTTAAACATAAATACTCAGCCGTTGCATGAGATGCTGGATTGGCTGAAATTGCTTCAGGCAGGGATTGGAGTACTTGAAAAACAATTTTTAGCTGTTAAGTCAGGCCCATTAAATTGCCTAAATTAACTTACAGGTAAAATGATTTTGTAACAGCATGCACCACTCTCTGTCCAAGAGGAAGTCTAATTGACCCATTGCTCAGCCTCTGAAGGTAGTCTCTGTGCTGACTGGAAGTGGCGTATGAGAATTCCAAGGCTAGAATAGTAGCTTCTTCCCCCTTACAGCACCCAATACCTAACTGAGCTTGGAGCACACTATGTGGAGCAGTTGCCATTTATGAGATTTATGCAGATTGTTAATATGATTTATTCAACAAATATTTTCTAAATGATTCAGTGAATAGAAGAGAATAAAACACAGTTGATGAGCTAAAAAGATGCCAGCAAATCTAAATTACCAATTTTTAAAAAATTCGTTAGACTGTTCGAGATCAACTCACCTATTTATTTTTCAGTTTCCATTTTTCCCTTGCTATATTTTTACCCTTACTCCTTATCTCCTGGGGTTAATTATTTATGCCGCAGTTCAGTTTCAAAAACTCTACTTGTATGATCTGAGACAGCAGTTGGCAGGTTATTTAATTGCGAAGGCTTCATGCAGATCTGCATTGTCCTTGCTCAAAGTCCATGCATGCATGCATACCAGAAAGGGGCCATTGGACAACAAGGGAAGTCGACCTCAGATTTCTTTTTCCATTTGCTAGCTCCATAAAAGTGAAACATTAGAGTAACCCCACCACTATTCAGATTAGATCAGATAATTCAGCATAGACCAGCCAACAGGTTTGTGAATTTCCTGGTTTCGATGACTCAGTACCACATCACATATTTTGTCACACACTGTGCCTTTGAACAAGCTCATAATCTTTATTTTTAAACCAAAGTAGCTAACAGAGCTTTAGCTACTTAAGTTATGATTGATTTACTTGTGCTACATAATAAGCTGGAGTTTAAGAATAGTTTCAATTAATACTTTGAAGTTTTGTACTAATTAATAAAAGCAGTGTCAGTTTATATATATTGGTATGTATTTTCTGAGTACAGTTGGCAGTGAGAAACCTTGAAATTACCATTTCAGATCATTTAGACTAGAGTATACTTTCAGTGATAACTTTCATTTGTCCAGAATGTGAGAGACAATAAATGGCTCTTCAGCTGATTAAATGCTGAGGTGTGTAAATAAACTACATACAATCAGATTTAATGTTACTATCTCTGAATTGATAGCTCACAGCTTAAAAGTAAGAATTTACAAATTCCAAATCAGAGAAACTGAGAGTCTGGATCCCAGTCTCGACTGGCATTTGAACACAAATATTGGACAGCACTCGAGGATTCTATCTTGGGAGCAGAAAAACAAACCCATCTATCAGCTGATCTTGAAGGCACAGTCATAGCAGCTATGGAGAAATCAGTTGCCAAGTCTCTTCCACCATGTAGTGTAATGAAGAAAAAGAAATATAAAAGGTTGCATTCACGTTCAACTTTATGAAGTGCTGAACGTGCATTCATGAAATTTAGTTTAGTACTAAATAATTGAATGTACAATGGTTTCCTTTCAAAACAATAATATTTCTCACAATGATGCAACAGATGCTAATTTGGCCAACAAGCATTCAGAAATTGTGGTTGACAATAAAACCAAATATTATACCAGTTAAGAAACACACAAGTGACAGGCAATCCAACCAATCCACAAATATTTTCCATGATTTTAAAGCGACTTTTCCATAAAAACTCTAAATTTCCTGTATTCTTTGGAAGGATTTTTTGTTTGCTAGACATACCTGTGGCTTTGGTGTACTGCCTGTTCATTCTATAATGAAACTCAAAATTGCCACAAGTATAGTGAGCATACAAGACATCTTGGTCCAGAGATTGATTGATGGTATGCCTGTTCTACAGATGTAAAATGGATGCCTAAGTATCTGCTATAGTAGGCAGCGGCACATTCCGTGTCCAAAGTGCACTTTGGCTATCATATGCCTACCATATCAATAAAAGCTTCTGTATAGATGACAGGGTCCCCATCTGAAACAGGCATTACGCAATTTACTTAAGCAAATAGGTGGCATCATGCCTGTCTATGGCCTGATTTCCAAAATTCGTTAGCAAATGACTGCAACTTGCTGTCACAAGAGAGACTGCTGAAGGCTGCCTCCTAAAAAGAGCATTTTTATTTTTTTACTTATCTTTTTGTAAAGACGAGAGGTGCAGGCGTGCTGCTTCCAGCTTTATATTAACTTCACGCTTTACCATTCACACCTCTCCCGATTACCTGTCTCCCTCCTGAATTCTGCTTACTGTCTTGGAGAGTCTTCATTTAACCTGGGATCGACGAGATGCATTTGGGGCAATGACTGGTGCCTGCAGTTCACCAGTAGCAAACAAATTAAACCAGCAAACCAATTTCAGATGGTTAGACCACCAGCCTCATTAGACACCTGCAGAGTGCATTGCAACAGGATCGTGACCCGGTGGAATCCAATGTCTCGGCCCATCTCTATTACATAAAAATACATCTTGTGAAAATTTGGATCACTTTAGTTATCTATCTTGTACAACAGAAAAAAAAAATAACATGGCAATCAATTGCACAACAGGGTTAATTTTTTGTACAGGGTAAAAAGAAGTAGTTACTGTACATACCTACACTCTTAGTGATATCTCCCAACCCCCGCCAGACAGGGTTGGGCTATTAAAATACCTCTTCCACATTTCTCACATGTGTAAGAGTAGTATTGCACCCGAAAGGGTGAAAAATCTGAAGTATAACAGCTCTCAAAAGGCAAGAGTGCTAAAAGTGAAGCACAGCCTTATTTCTAGAGAAGGCAGGCTATTGCTAAGCAACATGGCTAGAGGAGTACTGAAACATAAGCCAAAATTTTTCGCTTACCGGTGGCCCCCGATCCTGCACCGCGTCGCCTGGCCACCAGCATCACGCGCTGATCATCTGATCAGCAGGTCCGCAGCTTAACTCAGAAAATAAATGGCGTGTGCGGGCGGGAACCTCAGCATCATTGGGAGCGGGGCCACATACGCGGAAGGCTGATTGTAAGCCCTACATAAAGGATTACTGATTTGAAACAGAACATTGAGTTCCTCATTTGATATAAAGGAAGATACAACTGTGTTAAGATCTGGAGATTTCAAAGGCTCCATTCATTGAAACCAAGAAAGACTGGGAGACAAAAATATTGCTGTTAGAGGTGATGGAGGGCAGAAGCAATTGCGTTGCCCCCCGATTTTCTGATGATTCACTGCAGGTCCTCCTCCAGGCCGTTGAGGAGAGGAGAGACATTCTGTTCAGCTCAGATGGGAGAAGGAGACACTCCGAAGTGACCAAGAGGGCCTGGCTGGAGGTTGCAGAGGAGGTCAGCAGCCAAGGCGTTGTGAGGCGTACAGGGATGCAGTGCCGCAAGCGCCTCAATGACCTGCTTTGCTCTGCCCGAGTAAGGGGCATTCCTCATTCATCTAATCGGTTATGTGCCAAGGGAGGTTTTTTGTGTTCCCATGATGCAATGTGTATGATCAATGCCTGGCTGCTGCCTTGAAATGGGACGCATGATGGGCAAGTCTGAGATGAACGCTGATGCTGTGGTGTTAACGTTGCGCTTAACACTGTCACAGCAGTGAAATGCAACACCAACCCTTTGGGTGACAGTGTCATATGGCATTGACTATGTATAAAATAAGTATCTTTGTTTATTCAGGAAAAGCGGGCACACAATGCCCGGGAGAGGCCACGTACTGGTGGCGGCGTAGCTACCAGACATTCCTCACCAGGATGGAGGAGGATGCCTTAACTATAGCAGGGGAGGAAGGAGGGCGTGCCTGGACAGATGGCGAGGCCGATGTACCTGGCCATGAGAGTGAGTGTTCCAGAATATGGTGTAACACTTCATTATGGGGGGGGGGGGGAGGTGGTGAGGCTGCGCTACTGTGCCAATGATTTGGTGAATGTCAAATGCACTGAATGTTGCCCTCAATTGTAACATCACCCAGATGTAACCATGCCGGAGGCACAAACTTGTGCTTAACTCTGGATTAATGATGAAACTGATCACAATGTTTTTCCCAACAGGTGAAACCCAGCATGTGCCAGGAAGCGTTACCATTGCCTGACCATCCACCTCTGAGGTGGAGGAGGGCGCCACAGAGGGTGCACCATCACATCATCGCGATGCACCAAGTACCATAGCAGATACTGACACTTCGGTTGGGATGACTGTGTCTGGGGAATCAATGTCACATACTGGAGTGAGCACAGCACAGTTGCCGGGCCAGACACCAGAGGCAGAATCAACCGATGCATCACACACTCGGAGGAGAATGGGCTGTCATGCCAGTGCAGAGCTGCAAGCTGATGATGTGCCTCTGAGATCATCCTTTCATCGGGCAAAGTTGCAGGTGCAGAATGCAGTCCATGGAAATCTGGCGGAGTTGTCTGAGACGTTGCGCACTATGATTCATACTCTGGAGACATCCATCCAGAGTATGAGTTCAGCAAACTCACAGGCATTTGAATATCTGGCTTCCTCCATTGATAGACTGGCGGCTGCAGTGGAGGGACTAGTTCTTCATGCAATTCGGGACCTCAGAGCGACTGTGGCCTCCCTGGACCAGAGCATCAGGGAGCAGAATCTGATGCGGCTGCGCCAGGTTGAGGACACTCAGCCCTCTGATGCCACCATTGAGGACCACCAGAGCCGCACGAGGGCACAGGGGCAGCAGATCGCATATGGGAGCTCCTCTCACGGCGCTTCTGATGCATCCTGCAGCTCCTTGCTCCCTCCGCCATGAACGTGTGAACCACTAAATCCCAGGGTGATACAGGGTGCTCATGATATTTGTCATGAGATGCCAGGGCCCTCACGGCCGCGAGCATGCAGAGGACGTCCGCCCAAGTCATCGAAAGCAGGGCGGCAACAAGATCAGTCACCTGCCTCTGGTAAGTCTGGTGGCGAGGGATCATGCACACGAATGAGCACGCGTAAACGGATTAAGAAAACACTTTAATTTCACTACTGGTGCACTGGGTGACTTGAAGTACATTTATTTGATTTGTAAAACAATAGTGTTTGATTAAATTGGAGATTTTATCATTGGACACGTCATTCCTGAAGTCAGATATTACATAGTTAGTCAACTCAAGTTGTCTCAAATGTGAGGCCACACACTTGGGTCGCGTCCCTCATCATGTGATGGATTGGTTATTTGCTTTGTCTCACCCCCTAAAGGTTAAAGATTTTGCACAGTCAGATCCTCACAATGATTAATGTCATAAATCAGATTTAAATGTGTGAAGATTTATATCGTTTCAACTGAAACGCATTCCTATTCGAGATTCCCTTGTTTCTCTAGCAGTTAGAGCCAAGTTACATTCAGCTTCCTCTCCATGATCATCATTACACTGATGCCCATCTTCCTCATCAGAAACGTCGTCATCATCTGATGACACATCGTGCTGACATTGATCATCCTCTAAGGTATCTCCATGTTCAATCGCCAGGTTATGCAAGGCATAGCAGGCGACAATGATTCTGGAAACACTCGACGGTGCGTACTGCAGTGATCCACCGGAGCAGTCAAGACACCTAAATCTCATCTTTAAGGAGGCCTATAGTTTGCTCGATTGTCACTCTGGTAGCCGCATGGCTCCCGTTGTATCGTTCCTCCGCCTCACCCCTTGGGTTCCTCACTGGTGTCATGAGCCATGTCTTCAGAGGATAACCCCTGTCGCCAAGTATCCATCCCTCCATTCTGTGTGGAGGACTGAAAATTGCAGGCACCTGTGAGTTGTGGAGAATGAAAGAATCATGACAACTACCAGGGTAACGTGCACACACCTGCATGATTCACTTCTGATGATCACAAAGGAGCTAAATGTTCATTGAATGGAATCTCTTGTGGTTCATGAATGCCCCCGACTGTCCAGCTGGTGCTCTAAGGGCCACATGAGTACAATCTATTACGTCCTGTACCATTGGGAAGCCGGATATAATGCTGAAGCCTCTGGCTCTCTCAGCCTGACTGGTGTTGTCCGTCTTGAACGTGATGAAATGTTCAGCACGTTGAAATAATGCATCAGTCACAACCTTTATGCAATGGTGCATTGCTGATTGTGAGACACCGCACAAGTCTGCAGCTGAGGCTTGGAAGGAGCCAGACGCATAGAAGTTAAGAGCTACTGTGACCTTTAGAGCAACTGGCATTGGATGGCCACCGAGACAGTTTGATGCAACATCCACTGCCAGCATCTCACAAAGAGTTGTGACAGTCTCCCTTGACAGCCGCAATCTTCTTCTGCACTGGCGTTCTGATAGCTGCAGGTAGTTCAGATGTGTTCGGTCGCCCTTACTGCTGGGTAGGTACGTCTCCTGACATTTGGTTGCTCCCAGGCGACTCTGCGAACTACTTTCCCTCCAACAACACAAGGATGCACTGGTGCAGCTTGCTGTACGTTCCCCTGACCATTTGTACTTCTGTCACTCATTGAATCACAGTCCTCCTCATCTGATGATCCACCTCCAGAGTGAACAATTCCCATTGTTGAACAGTAGAACAAATGCTTTGACCACAGGTAATAGTTTCCAGCTTTTGTGACTGGCTCACTTCAAGTACTTCCTTCAGGCAATAACTAATATTACATGGGTTCCTATCAGCAGTGCATAACATTCAGATTAAACCTTCTGCACAACCTGCAAGTTACAACCCTTGTTAGGACACACAAATAACATCAGCATGAATAAAGTTCAATAAATTCATTTTTACCTCCAACTCCCTCATGAATCAATCCCTTTTGAACCTGCTGGGTTCCCGACACGCCCCACAACCCGATTAACAGCTGTAACATCAGATATGTAGCGTAAAATCTTTGTCAATTGGATTCTGAATTACCTTAATTACTTCTCAATTGATGTTAGTCGGGCGGCGAGCGCAAACTCGATCGCGCCCGACTTCCCACTCTGGTTAAATTGCGTCAGCGCGTAATGACGTCGGGGACCCAGCCCAATGTCTTCGCGCGCCATTTTTCCCTCCGCACGACCCCAACGGGCCCCGATTCTTAACGGTAAAATTCCGGCCATAGAAACATGGAAAATAGGAGCAGGAGTAGGCCATTCGGCCCTTTGGGCCTGTTCCACCAATCAAAAAAGATTGTGACTGATCGTCTAATTCAGTACCCCGTTCCTGCTTCCTCCCTAGATCCCTTGATCCCTTTGGCATTAAAAATATATCTATCTCCTTCTTGAATATATTTAATGACTTGGCCTTCACTGCCTTCTGCAGTAGAGAATTCCACAGGTTCAACAACCTCTGAGTGAAGAAATTTCTCCTCATCTCAGTTCTAAATGGCATACCCCGTATCCTGAGACTGTGACCCCTGGTTCTGGACTCCCCAGCCATCGGAAACATCCTCTCTGCATCTAGCCCGTCTAGACCTATTAGACTTTTTTAGGTTTATATGAGATCCCCTCTCATTCTTCTAAACTCTAGTGAATATAGGCCTAGTCGACCCAATCTCTCCTCATATGTCAATCCTGCTGTCCAAGGAATCAGCCCCGAGTAAATCTTTGCACTCCCTCCATGGCAAGAACATCCTTCCTCAGATAAGGAGACCAAAACTGCACACAGTACTCCAGATGTGGTCTCACCAAGGCCCTGTATAACTGCAGTAAGACATCCTTGCTCCTGTACTCAAATCCTCTTGCAATGAAGGCTAACATACCATTTGCCTTCCTAACTGCTTGCTGCACCTGAATGCTTGCTTTCAGCGACTGGTGCACAAGGACACCCAAGTCTCGTTGCACCTCCCCCTTTCCCAATCTATCACCATTCAGATAATAATCTGCCTTTCTGTTTTTACAACCAAAGTAGATAACCTCACATTTATCCACATTATACTGCATCTGCCATGCATTTGCCCACTCATCCAACTTGTCCAAATCACATTGGAGTCTCTTTGCATCCTCCTCACAGCTCACATTCCCCTACCGGTCCCCGCCCCCCATGCCCCCAAGTTCTGTGTCATCTGCAAACTTGGAAATCTTACATTTAGTTCCCTCACCCAAATCATTTATATTGTGAATAGCTGGGGCCCCAGCACTGATCCCTGCGATACCCCACTAGTCACTGCCTGCCACCTGGAAAAAAACCCGGTTATTCCTACTCTCTGTTTCCTGTCTGTCAACCAATTCTCAATCCAGCCAAGAAGGGGTGGCACAGTGACGCAGTGGTTAGCACTGCAGCCTCACAGCTCCAGCGACCCAGGTTCAATTCCGGGTACTGTCTGTGTGGAGCTGGCAAGTTCTCCCTGTGTCTGTGTGGGTTTCCTCCGGGTGCTCCGGTTTCCTCCCACATGCCAAAGACTTGCAGGTTGATAGGTAAATTGGCCATTATAAATTACCCCTAGGATAGGTAGGTGGTAGGGACTGGTGGTGATGCGGTAGGAATATGGAATTAGTATAGGATTAGTATAAATGGGTGGTTGATGGTCAGCACAGACTTGGTGGGCTGAAGGGCCTGTTTCAGTGCTGTATCTCTAAAAAAAATATTACCCCCAATCCCATGTGCTTTAATTTTGCACACTAATGTGGGACCTTATCAAAAACCTTCTGAAAATCCAAATACACCACATCTGCTGATTCTCCCTTATCTATTCTACTAGTTACATCCTCAAAAAACTCGAGTAGATTTGCTAAGCATAATTTCCCTTTTGTAAACCAATGCTGACTTTGTCCAATCCCACTTATGCTTTCCAGGTGTTCTGCTATCACATCCTTTATAATAAACTCTAGCATTTTCTGCACTACTGATGTAAGGCTAACTGGTCTGTAATTCCCTGTTTTTTCTCTCCCTCCTTTTTTAAATAGTGGGGTTACATTTGCCACCCTCCAATCTGTAGGAACTGCTCCAGAGTTGGAAGATGACCACCAATGCATCCACTATTTCCAGGGCCACTTCCTTTAGTACTCTGGGATGTAGATTATAAGGCCCTGGGGATTTGTCAGCCTTTAACCCCATTAATTTCCCTCGCACTATTTTTTTACTGATACTGATTTCCTTTAGTTCCTCCCTCTCATTAGTCCCTGGGTTCCCTAACATTTCTGGGAGGTTATTTGTGTCCTCCTTTGTGAAGACAGAATGAAAGTATGTGTTTAATTGTTCTTCCATTTCTTTGTTCACTGAGAACTGCCCCTTCCACTGAAGGTCCTGCAGGAAGAGCTGGCTTTATAGATGAGTACCAATTTTAAGAGCTGAAGTAGGGGCTTTAATCTTCATACAGACTGGAAAAATAAATTTGACAAATGTAGTCTGGAAGATCAGTTTGTAGAATATTTTCGTGACAGTTTTCTGGAGCAATATCTTGTAGAACCAACTAGGGATAAATCTATTTTTAAATCTAGTATTGTGTAATGAGGTATGTTTAATTGGTAATCTCATAGTAAAATATCCTCTGGGAATAAGCGCTCATAATACAACTGAATTCTATATTAAGTATGAGAGTGACATATTCCAGTCCAAAACAGGAATCTTAAACTTAATCAAATCTTACGCAACATAAGGGCTCATGGTGTTGGGGGTAATATATTAGCATGGGTGGAAGATTGTTTAATGGACAGGAAGCAGAGAGTAGGGATAAACAAGGCATTTTCAAATTGGTAGGATGTAACTAGTGGAGTGCCGCAAGGATCAGTGCTGGTGCCTCAACTATTTACAATCTATATTAATGACTTAGATGAAGAGACCAAGAATAATATATCCAAGTTTGCTGATGATACAAAGCAAGGTGGGAATGCAAGCAGTGAGGAGGACACAAAGAGGCTGCAAAGAGATATAGACAAGTTACGTGAGTGGGCAACAAGGTGGCAGATGGAATATGAAGTATGGAAGTGTGAGGTTATTCATTTTGGTAATAAAAGTAGAGAAGCAGAATATTTTTAAAAGGTGTGCCACTTCTAAACATTGTTGTTCAGAGAGACTTGGATGTACTCGTACAAGGAACACAAGTTAGCCTGCAGGTACAGCAAGCAATTAGTAATGCAAATGGCATGTTGGCCTTTATTGAATGGGGATTGGAATATAAGGAAGCCTTGCTACAATTCTGTAGGGCTTTAGTGAGATCATACCTGGAGTACTGTATGCAGTTTTGGTCTCCATATTTAAGAAAAGATATACTTGCATTGGAGGTGGTACAGCGAAGTTTCACTAGAATGATTCCTGGGATGAGAGGGTTGTCCTGTGATGAGAGTCTGAGTAAATTGGGCCTATATTCTCTAGAGTTTAGCAAACTGAAAGGGGATCTCATTGAAACACCACAAACAGCAAGTTCTCCTCCAAGTCACACACCATCCTGACTTGGAACTATATCGCCGTTCCTTCACTGTCGCTGGGTGAAAATCCTGGAACTCCCTCCCTAACAGCACTGTGCGTGTGCCTATATCACATAGACTGCAGTGGTTCAAGAAGGCGGCTCACCACCATCTTTTCAAGGTGAATTGGGATGGGAAATAAGTGCTGGCCTTGCCAGTGATGCTCTCATCCAATAAACAAATTTAAAAAACAAGATTCTGAAGGAGTTTGACAGGGTAGACATTGAAAGGTTTTTCCCCCTGGTTGGGGAATCTAGAACACGGAAGCACAGTCTCAGCGTAAGGTGCCAATTATTTAGAACTGAGATAAGGAGAAATTTCTTCATTCAGAGGATTGTGGAACCTTTGGAATTGTTCACTGCAGAGGGTTGTGGATGCTCCATCATTGAATGTTTTTAAGGCTGAATTAGAATTTTTTGGTCTCTCAGGAAATCAAGGGATATGGGGAGAAAGTGGGAAAATGGAGTTGAGCAGAAGATCAGACTTGATCATATTGAATAGTTAAGCAGGTTCGAGGGGCTGTATGGTCTACTCCTCCTATTTCTATGCCACCAGACTATGTATAATCCACATGTGTGTCAAAAATGCTGATCTCACATTCCATTATGAGACCTCACAAGACTGAAGCAGGGTACATGTGGGACAAGGTCACTGAGCATGTCAGTGCAGTGCCCTTTATGAGGAGGTTCGATGTACAGATTCAGAAGTATTTTTCTACAGTTGGGAATGTTGCCAGAATATATATTTACAGCTTTTTCTGTATCTAGTTTACTGGTTTAGCATAGCTACAACAAGCACGTTCACCTCAAACAGCAGCACCTTGACTTTGTTTGCATATGTTTCTCATTTGAGAAATCTAGCCTTGTCCACAACATCACAGATTTGTAACATAGCTTGCATTTTTTCAAAGGAATCTTGTAAAGTAACTCACTCATCAGAAAACTTAGACATCTTAATGTTCCCACAAACAGTAACTTATATGCTGCACATACTCAACGTTTTTGTTATGTTTTGGATGGCAGATGTATTACGATGTCAGGGCTTCTCAACATTGCTATTTTTCATTATAATGTTTATAATTACAGAAAAAGAAACCATAAGACAGTTGTACTGAATAGGTTAATTCCTTCTCTGACATGACTTCAAACAAAATGGCAGTTCACTACTAATAAGTGGTTTTGACAAATAATAAGGTTCTTCTCCTTTGAGCCAAATGCACTTGAACCTTGGATAAAAGCTGCGAATTAGATTGACATGTTTATTTATTTACAGATACACCCCTTTGGCCCACCGAGTCTGTGCCGACCAACAACCACCTAGTTATACTAACCCTGCAGTAATCCCATATTCTCTGTCACCTATCTACACTGGGACAATTTACAATGGCCAATTTGCCTACCAACCTGCAAGTTTTTGGCTGTGGGAGGAAACCGGAGCACCCGGCAAAAACCCACACAGTCACAGGGAGAACTTGCAAACAACCAACACAAACAAATGGACCGCTGGGTGGAGCACTACCTAGAACTGTACTCCAGGGAGAATGTTGTCACTGAGACTGCCCTCAACGCAGCCCAGGCTCTACCAGTCATGGATGAGCTGGACATACAGCCAACAAAATCGGAACTCAGTGATGCCATTGATTCTCTAGCCAGCGGAAAAGCCCCCGGGAAGGACAGCATTACCCCTGAAATAATCAAGAGTGCCAAGCCTGCTATACTCTCAGCACTACATGAACTGCTATGCCTGTGCTGGGACGAGGGAGCAGTACCTCAGGACATGCGCGATGCCAATATCATCACCCTGTATAAAAACAAAGGTGACCGCGGTGACTGCAACAACTACCATGGAATCTCCCTGCTCAGCATAGTGGGGAAAGTCTTTGCTCGAGTCGCTCTGAACAGGCTCCAGAAGCTGGCCGAGCTCGTCTACCCTGAGGCACAGTGTGGCTTCGTGCAGAGAGATCGACCGTCGACATGCTGTTCTCCCTTCGTCAGATACAGGAGAAATGCCGCGAACAACAGATGCCCCTCTACATTGTTTTCATTGATCTCACCAAAGCCTTTGACCTAGTCAGCAGACGTGGTCTCTTCAGACTACTAGAAAAGATCGGATGCCCACCAAAGCTACTAAGTATCATCACCTCATTCCATGACAATAAGAAAGGCACACTTCAACATGGTGGCTCCTCATCAGAGCCCTTTCCTATCCTGAGTGGCGTGAGACAGGGCTGTGTTCTCGCACCCACACTTTTTGGGATTTTCTTCTCCCTGCTGCTTTCACATGCATTCAAGTCCTCTGAAGAAGGAATTTTCCTCCACACAAGATCAGATGGCAGGTTGTTCAACCTTGCCCGTCTAACAGCGAAGTCCAAAGTACGGAAAGTCCTCATCAGGGAACTCCTCTTTGCTGAAGATGCTGCTTTAACATCTCACACTGAAGAGTGCCTGCAGAGTCTCATCGACAGGTTTGCGGCTGCCTGTAATGAATTTGGCCTAACCATCAGCCTCAAGAAAACGAACATCATGGGGCAGGTTGTCAGGAATGCTCCATCCATCAATATTGGCGACCACGCTCTGGAAGTGGTTCAAGAGTTCACCTACCTAGGCTCAACTATCACCAGTAACCTGTCTCTAGATGCAGAAATCAACAAGCGCATGGGAAAGGCTTCCACTGCTATGTCCAGACTGGCCAAGAGAGTGTGGGAAAATGGCGCACTGACACGGAACACAAAAGTCCGAGTGTATCAAGCCTGTGTCCTCAGTACCTTGCTCTATGGCAGCGAGGCCTGGACAACGTATGTCTGCCAAGAGTGACATCTCAATTCATTCCATCTTCGCTGCCTCCGGAGAATACTTGGCATCAGGTGGCAGGATCGTATCTCCAACACAGAAGTCCTCGAGGCGACCAACATCCCCAGCTTATACACACTACTGAGTCAGCGGCGCTTGAGATGGCTTGGCCATGTGAGCCGCATGGAAGATGGCAAGATCCCCAAAGACACATTGTACAGCGAGCTTGCCACTGGTATCAGACCCACCGGCCGTCCACGTCTCCGCTTTAAAGACGTCTGCAAACGCGACATGAAGTCCTGTGACATTGATCACAAGTCGTGGGAGTCAGTTGCCAGTGTTCGCCAGAGCTGGCGGGCAGCCATAAAGGTGGGGCTAAAGTGTGGCGAGTCGAAGAGACTTAGCAGTTGGCTGGAAAAAAGACAGAGGCGCAAGGAGAGAGCCAATTGTGTAACAGCCCCGACAAACAAATTTTTCTGAAGCACCTGTGGAAGAGTCTGTCACTCTAGAATTGGCCTTTATAGCCACTCCAGGTGCTGCTCCACACACCACTGACCACCTCCAGGCGCTTACCCATTGTCTCTTGAGACAAGGAGGCCAAAGAAGAACCCCTTCGGCCCACCGAGTCTGTGCCGACCAACAACCACCTATTTATACTAACCCTGCAGTAATCCCATATTCTCTGTCATCTATCTACACTGGGACAATTTACAATGGCCAATTTACCTATCAACCTGCAACTAGAGCACCCGACAAACACCCACACAGTCACAGGGAGAACTTGCAAACTCCACACAGGCAGTACCCAGAATTGAACCCAGGACCCGAGAGCTGTGAGGCTGCAGTGCTAACCACTGCACTACTGTGCCACCCATACTGTAACTGGAGGTATTGTGTAGGTAGTTTTTGTGACTCTGTCATCAGGTACCATATCCCCCTTGCTAAACTTCCCAAAGGCAGAAAACTATAACTGTTTAAAATATGTCTATATACTTGGGTAATACTTTAGAAAGGGATCGACAAAATGAAATTGCCTTTAATTTGTTAAATTACTTCTTTATGATACCTTATAATATTGAAGGTCAGACTCAATTAATCTCGTAAAACAGATTTCACTAAGTTTGGGAAGGTTTGCAAAAGTAAAGTTGTTGCTGCAGAAAATCTACCTACCTTTTGTAAGAAATAGATGTCTAATAATCTTATAAAATCTTAAGGAATTAATTAAATGCTATAGAAATAGCTCTATCTCTCTTTGTCCTTATTAAGAAAGTTTAAGAAAGTTTCTTTAGCAACCTGCCGAGCTGACACAGACACAAAACAGTGTAGGTCTGTTATCTCTGCAAAGTTACTGTTTGTGGGAATATTAAGAAGTCTAATTTTCTGATGAGTGAATTACTTTACAAGATTCCTTAGAAAAAATGCATGCTGCGTCACAAATCAGTAATCTGTAATGGCATGGACAAGACTAGATTTCTCATATGAGAAACATATGCAAACAAAGTCGAGGTGCTGCTGTTTGAGGTGAAAGTGCTTGTTGTAGCTATGCTAAGCCAGTTAATTAGATAGAGCAAAAAGCTGTAAAGATATGTTTTGGCAACATGACTCTAGCACAGATCCTGGTAACAGACAGTCCTAGGCCTGACAAGGTGGGTTCTAATGCCTCATATCTGGACCAACTGTCTGAGTAAGGTTAACCAAGGTGTTCTAGCAAGACAGAAGCCACGAGATGACTTCAGGTGTTGGCGTACAGAAATAGGAGAGATCTTCTTTGGATATCCGTCTCTCGATAATTGAATAAGGAATTGGCATGAGACATCTACTCGCCCCCAAGAAATAAGGTGCATAAACAGGCACGCGGGAGGGGAAAATATTTCAGATGGAAAAGAGCTTTTCAAAGTGGATCCATGCTGGCTCTGGCCTAACACCCTGGTTATCTCACAAAGACTGAAGGCAGAAGAGACTGCCACCCCAGCCACAGGGAACAGCATCCCTCCACTTCCTTGTCATTTGCCCAGTCCAGGAACAGTAAACTGTTCTTACCTGTTATGAATTATATGTCTTTTCTGTCTATTTAGCTTATGTATCATATAAAAACCGTTGTGCTTCTTAATAAAATGCTTTAAAGCCATGAATGACCTTGACCCCCTTTTAGGGTAATCTGTGACTCCTGGACCAAATCTTACAGTTGAGACGATTAAGTCAACACACTTTTAAGAAAAGTTTAGGTAAAAATACAGGGAGATTGGAAATACATCTGCTGTTTTAACACCTTTCTCTGAGGAAAACTACGCAACACAAAAGCATAGCTTTGGAGCCTCTAATGAGCATTGATTGTGCAATAATCAAGAGCCACTGGGGGCAACAGTGTAACCTGGTTGCAAAAACCTAGCCTGTTCAATCTCTGCAGCATAGGCATAATACACAAGGCCCACTGTCTAGGGGTTTTTGACCAACTATCTCTGCACTGGTTATGCAGATGTGCAGTTGCTGCACTGCATCCTAAAATGTAACCATATATTGCCATGTGGATAGTTTTGCAGTTGGGATCAATTCTTAGATAAGTCAAGAACAGTGTATGTCACAATGCTATTATCTACTCTCTGCTGTTTTTACTGTAACAATTATTTTATAAATTTACACTGACATTCATGAACAATTGTGATGTGCCTGACATATCTTTCCATAAACTACTTTTGAAAATTGATTTGTTTTGCACGGTTTATGGTGTAATATTGTTTTAACTGCTTGAGTACTAGTTAACATACTGTTGAATATGTAAATAGTTTTGTATATATCATCACAGGAAGTGATGCAAGCCAATGTGTGATAGAGTAGTTGGAGCAGTGATAGTCAACAGTCAGCATGTGTATCTTAAAGCTCTCATGTAATTCTGTTAATCCTTCATTTAATTACTATTCAATATTATTGTAATCTATAAAATAAATACAAGTGATATGCTACCACTGTAAACAACTTAAATGTTTTCAATGCTCCTGCTGTTCTGAAAGGCAAACTAAGAGGTGAAATAAGACTCTCCATCCCTTTAATATAATCTTCTCTCCAATGGCAGTAATGTTGAATCAATTCTAAGCTTCCTCTTTTTTGGGGAGATGGAGAGGTGCTCAGGGGAAAGATGCTAAGGCCCAGTTATCCTTCCTACAGATTGTAATAAGTTATTGCTACAGATTAACAAAAATACAGAGCACAGTATATTTTCTTATAAGTCACGAGCAGGCTATACATCCTACAACTTTTTATGGTTGATATGTAGTAGCATTATTGAAGCACATACATGTACAGAGAATACTGTTACGGCCAGTTGAGGAAGGGGTCTCAGGCTCCCCTCTTGCCCTTCCTCTTAATTGACTGCAACAGGGTTTATTCCTTTTAAACAGTGGTTGTGCTTACCACCTCCGTGAGTGCTTTACCTTTTTCCTTTACTGTGATCATGAAAGAAACAATCGGACAGGTTTTCTTGAATTTAAACAAGAAAGAGTATGTTTATTATACTTAACACTCTAACCCGCTACACATTCACACACATTTTCATACGAGAGCCACACATACACAAATGGATTACAGGGGGAAAAATAGATTTGGTGGTTGGATTAAAGTCCAGAATAAATGGAATTTAAATACAGTCTTTAAAGTGGATCCAGTATAACTTGGCTGAAGCTGTATCCTTGAGGTTCTTGGCTGGTCATAATGTATTTTGTCTGGCTTTCTTTGCTTAGGCTTTTCCTGAAGGCAGAGTCTGCAGTTGGCTCTCTTTCCCTGGTTGCTGGCTGCTCCGGTCTGTAGGCTTGGAGGATCCCCAGTTGCAGACAGTTTTCAAACTTGGCATTTTCTGGAGAGAAAGGGAAGCACGCAGCTTCCTGCTGCTACATGTTCAGTTACTGATTGTCTTCTGTCTGTGTCACAAAGCTTCTAGTTTCTTCAGAGATACATAGACGGTCACATGGTTCTCTCAATCCCCTTTGTTTTTAATGAAGTTTTCTGGAAACTTCTAATAAAATTCAAGGTTCCACATGCCCCAGGATGCCAATTCACACTTGGAGTTGGGGGGGTGGGGTGGGGGGTTGGCTCTTCCAAATGTGTGAGGATTGCCTTGACTTCCATGCTAATAAAGCCATTTCAGGTAATTTCATCACTTAGTGCAAGCCATTGTGCTGGCTGGGCATCTTGTTAGACTTTCTGTCTCCAGTTCAATCTCCTAGTATTTTAGATGTAAATGGCAATGGCCATTTTGGCAGTTAGTTTTTTAAAATTTACTGTAGGATTTTTTCCCATTAGAAGTCAAATGTAAGTTTCCAACTGATTAAATTAATATTTCCCATTTGGCATATAGGGGTTTCTTGACAGTACCTATAAAAGAACCATATTATGTATTTTATATTTCATAAAAAATAGTGACTCTAGAGCACAACAAATTCAAAACAAGACTTTTCATATCACATTTAACATTTAGGAACTGAAGCAATATTTTTGCATATGTTCGTATGTATTCTGATTTCATCTTCATAAGGAGAATATATAAGAATATAAGAACATTCCAAATAGGAGCAGAGGTAGGCCATTTGGCCCCTTGAGCCTGTTCCACCATTCAATAAGATAATGGCTGACCTGATTGTGGCCTTAACTCCACTTTTCTGCCTGCCCCAATAACTCTTGATTCCCTTGTAGGTCAAAAACCTGTGTCACAAACACATGCTATGCTGAATTATGATTTTTTTTTAATCCGTCGGTTTAAAACCTGAATTAAAATTTTTAAAAGGTGACTGCTAGCAGCTAAAATGGCCACTGAAAGTTGCATCAAAATCCCCTACATTTCAATGCATTGAGACGTAGTTGAATTGTCTGGCCAGTCCCCTTCAGAACAATGACTTGGGAAGTTTGGAGTGAACCACCTGGCCAGTCCCCATAACAAGACATTTAAAGGAAATCACTTAGGACATTAAACTGATGGAGATGAACCATTCAAAGGCAATCACTTGAACAACGATTGAGAGAAGGGAATTCCTGGACATGAACTAATTAAGTTGCAAGAGGATATTACACATTGAGCCATCATGTGACAGGTCCAGCATCAGTCTGTTTTAAGCTGTTTTTTTTTCTCTCTGCAGCAGACAAGCAACTGGACACTGATCAGAAGAGACCCAAGTGGGGTCCCTCTCTCTCTCCCCCCAGTCCACCTGACAAGTTTTGAACCCTGCCTGCTGGCTGTAACCATTTAAGCTTATCACCACGGCAGACAGAGACGCTATTAAGGAACTCTGAGATTGCTGTTTCCAGGAGGACCATTGAATTTACTGGCCACATCAACAAGCCGGAAGCCCCAGGACAACCGAGTTCAGCTGGATGAGAACCGGGTCACCGCCCTCCACAGACTGTATACCCCTTTTTATTGCTCCAGACTCTAATCCGCCCAATCTATCCTTCCCCACTCTGTAATCTATTTGTGTGTGTGAACCTCACATGTGTGTGCTTGTGAAAGTTGGAGCATAGTTTATTATTTTACTTAGATCCGTTTAAGTACAATAAAGCTAACATCTTTCTTTGTTAAGCTCAAGAAAACCTGTCCAATTGGTCATTTTATGATCATTGCACGTAAATAACTAAACACTCACTGAATTGGCAAGCACATTCGCTTTAAAAAGAAATAAACCCTGTTGCGGTCAAACAAGGAGAGGGACAAGTGGGGAGTCCTTCGACTCCTTCCTCACCAGATTGTAACAGTTGTCTAACTCAGCCTTAAATATATTCAATGACCCAGCCTCAACTGCTCTCTGAGAAGAGAATTCTGAAGATTGAGGACCCTCACCATCTCTGTATACAAGCCATGCATCCACTATCTCTGCAGCTACTTCTTTTTAAGACCCTAGGATGCAGGCCATCAGGTCCAGGGGACTTGTCAGCCTTCAGTCCCATTAGTTTTCCTAATACTTTTTCTCCAGTGATAGTGATTGTTTTAAGTTCCTCCCTCCCTTTTGCCTCTTGATTTTCTCCTATTCTTGGGATGCTTTTTGTGTCTTCTACTGTGAAGACAGATATAACATACTTGTTCAAAGTCACTGCCATTTCCTTGTTTCCCATTATTAATTCCCCAGTCTCATCCTCTAAGGGACCAACACTTACTTTAGTTGCTCTCTTCCTTTTTGTATATTTGTAGAAGCTTTTATTGTCATTTTTTATATTTTTTACTAGTTTACTTTCATACTCTAATTTCTCCCACTTTTATTTAGTCATTCTCTGCTGGTTTCTAAATGTTTCCCAATCTTCTGGCCTACAGCTAATCGTTACAGCATTGTATGCCATTTCTTTTAATCTGATACTATCCTGACTTCCTTAGATAGCACGGTTGGTACGTCCTTCTCATTGTATCTTTCTTTCTCAATGTAACATATGGTAATCATGATTCTGAAGCAATTGTTTCAAAGCCTAGATTATATTTCAGTAAAAATGCGAGAGATAATACTGGTGATAGCTTTGGCTTTTAAGTAGTCAAACCCTGAAGTAGTTAAATCACAGTAAATTGTTAACTTGTGTGGGACAGTCAAATGCTTCGAATGTCACAGCAATTATTGTTCTTTTTATTCATTCACTGTTATTGCCCATATTGCGACATAGTAAAGAAAGTAATTTTTCATCAATGTTCATATATGTATATATGCACTTAAAAGCTACACTATTATATGTGGTATGCAGCTAATTGCAGTAAATAATGCTGTTATTCACAGATGTTCAAAAATAGAATTAAAATGTTTCAACGTTCTCCTGTGTTTGTATTTTTATCTCATTAATTTATACTTAAAAATAGGCAATGAACTAATTTGAAATGTATTTGTTATCTCACTTTTTGTATGCTGAAAGAGTTCAAAGAGTAAAACACTTTTTACTTCTCAAGATGGTGAGTTTTTGGACACCAGACACTGATGTGATTAAGAATATTTGCCAGTTTAAATAAAGATATCACATCTAATGCAAAAAGGAAAATTAAATTTAAAAATGACAAAGCAACCCATTTAAATTACACCTTTTTCCCCTCACTTTTCTTTCCCTTCTTGTCTTAAGTGGTTTGCTAGGCCGACTAGATAAGGACAGTAAGATTCCTCTGCTCACAGACCTTAGTGAACCATCTGGATTTTTATGACAATCCAATAGCTTTATAGTCACTTCTGACTGTCACTGATGTAGATTTTTTTTTAATTGAATTCAAATCCTCAAACTGCCATGCTGGGATTTGAGCTAACATTCTCTGGATTATTATTCCAGAATATTAGCCAGCACAAATGCCAAATGTCATTGGCAATTTAAAAAAAAACTAGAAATGTCGCTAATCTGATAAATGGAGTAAAAGTCTACATGCACCTGTCTGACATTGCCGTTACTTCCCTCATGAAGGAAATATTTTGCATGTGTTCCTCTGAAGACGTTTTGATTAAAACAATGGAAAACATGTATTTAGAATTTTTACAGAAGCAAAATACTACAAATGCTGGAAATCTGAAATAAAAACAGAAAATGCTGGAAATACTCACCAGGTCTGGCAGCACCTGGAGAGAGTAACACAGCTAATTTTTCAGGTATAAAAACAGAAAGTTTTGGAAATACTCAGTGAATCAGGTAGCATCTGTGGAGAGAGAAACGTTTCAAGTTGAAGAACTTTCACTAGAACATTGAAAAGTCATCAACCTGAATTGTTTGGTCTTGGAGATGGGAGTGGAGGCAGGGGGAACATAAAATCCAGATGGGAGACGTCAGACCGGAAGTCCAACATCGTGATGTCCCATCATGATTTTATTCATGGTGGCAAACATGGAGGGTGGAGAGCTGACATCGACGGAGCGGGCAATTAAGATTGTTAAGAGGCCTAATTACAGAGATTTTACACAGTTTTAAATTTTATTAATGGCACTGGGGAATGAAGGAGCTTCAGAGCCTCGCCTGGTAAAGGGAGGTGACATGGAGGAAGGAACTCTTTGCTGGCTGCAAAGTGAAGCCATCGCGAGAGGCAGCATCAACTGCCAGGCAGGATAGAAAAGGGAGGGCATCGGGAATCATATGAGGAATGGGGTCAAAGGTTCCAGCACTGCGGAGGAGCCATACCAGGTGGCCAACGGGCAAGTCCCACCTCGTCAGAGGTTATCAAGTGGGGGCAAGGAGAGTGGTGGGCAATTGTCAGTGAAGGTCTTGCACTTAGTGGGATGCCACCTATCATGGGTCTTATTCATCCAGGTTTCGGGGGACCCCATTAAAGAGAAGGTTCTTCGGAGTGGGAGGGGGATCCAGGCACTGGCAGCAGCACCCCAATGACCTGTGAGCTTACAGAAGGGTCAGAATCTACCTCCAAAAAGTGGAGAAGGGCACAGAGGAGAAAATCGACAGCCTCCTCTGTGCAGAAGAAGATACCCTCCAGAGATGGTCTACAGGTCGCGGCTCAACTATCTACAAACATCCGAGAGGCCAACAAAGACTCCACCACTCCAGGGAGGCTGTCACTGACCAACGTGCTATGATGCTGGATGAGCTGTGCCCCAGGGGCCTTGGTGGAAATCCAATACCAATGGCTTGAAGTTCACCATGGCACTGAACGTCTATGCCTCTGGATCATTCCAGAGATTCAATGGGGACAGTATTTTCGGCAGGGTCAGGGACTATGTGCACTTCTGCACAGATCCCAACTCTCAAGCTGAGAGGTCCATTGGGTTCTTGACCATCGCTGGATTCCCCAGGTGCAGGGTGTCATCGACTACATGCATGTGGCCATCAAGTTTCCTGCAGCCAGCGACCTTCGTCAACAGGAAGGGCTTCCATTCCCCCAATGTACAACTTGTCTGTGACTGCCGTAAACCGATCCTGCAGGTCCATGCATGCTTCCCGGGAAGTTGCCACGATGCCTACATTTTAAGGCAGTCCCAGCTGCCAGAGCCTTTCGAGCCCCACCCCCTCCCACCCCTGCACACCTTCAGGGATGGATCCTGGAAGACAAAAGCAACCCACTGAGGACATGGCTACTGATGCCTGCAAGTAATCCATGTACAGATGCAGAGGAAAGGTACCTGCCATAGGACAATGTGAGCAACCATACAGCAGGCCATTGGTCTACTCAAGATGTGATTCAGCTGCCTAGATCGGTCTGCTGGAGCCCTTCAGTGTGCTCCGGCGAGGGTCTCACGTATTGTGGTGGGCTGCTGTGTACTGCACAACCTGGTGCTACAAAGCGAGGAGGCATTGAACAATGAGGATATTGAGGATCATGATGTCTCCTCAGACGATGAGGATGTGGAGCAGGAAGCTGGCTAAGCATCACCAGTTGAAGAACCCCAGAGACAGCTGGAAAGATGCCATGACATACATGCAAGAGAGGTTTTCGATGCCCTTATACATTTGTGTTTCCTTTTATCCTTACTACCAGTTGTAGGTTGACCAATGAAGACTTACCTTTATGGAGCCATGTTGTCACCTTGTCACCTTCCTTCCTTTAGCAAGTCATCGCCCCCAGATGCACAGTGTTCAGCTGGCAAGGCTCCAGACTTGACCCCTTGCAGCATTATCCCTTGCCTCGAGCCCCTTGACAGAGGCATGGTTAAAATGAAGCACCAAAAGCCATAAATAAATGGACATCTTGTGAGATAGAAACTTATCTTTACTATCCCTGAAACAAACACTACCCTTTCTATTTACATTAGATATTCACCCGTGAATCTCGCGTGCTTCTAGGTGTTCTTTTTTATTCCTTTGCATGCACTATTAAACGGTGTTCCCCTACATTGCCAATTGAAATGGAGGTGGGTTGCTGACCTTTGGTTAATGGTGACCTTGGCAGTCATCCTCTGGATGCTTTAGGCCCGGATGGCTCCAGTATGCTGAGGACCTCCTGACAGAAGTAGTATCACCTTCTGTCGTCAGGGATGATTGAGGATCTGGCATCACTGGCAGAGAGGCAGAGGAGCAGGTGGCCACACCAGGAGCACCTGAGGAGCCCCCAGTTGCGGGGGTGGGGGAGGGGGGCAGCTGCTCCTCTTCCCTTGCGAGGCAGACTAGTGCCTCCCTGCTGACCTGAGAGGGTAGAGGACCTGGTGATGATGCAATTCCCTTGTCGCCCTTTCGCTCTGCCACTTGAACTCATTGTCAAGACGAGGGTATACAGATCTGCGTGAATCTCCTGCAGACACTGAGTGCTCTGTTGGATGTGGTTCTCCAGGAGAGCCGCCAATCTCTCAATTTAGGATGCCACTTGTGATCCAATGAGAGACATTACAGCATTCAAGGCCTGAATGGACTCCTCCATCGTCCGCGCTTGGGCACGCATAGCCTCTGCATCTCTGCTAGATGTTGCCTGACGTCTTGTTGCAGCTGCAGCATTTCCCGTGATGCTGGCAATACAAGAGGCATATCATGAGCTTGGGGCTCAGCATGTGCCTGGCCTCCCACAGTCCTCTGACTGTCAGACGCCTGGGTTGTCACATCCTCCATCAGCTGCTCGGAAGCGTCCGTGCTGTGTTCACCAGGTTGTATGCCCGAATCTAACCGCGGGCATATACCCACCGATGTGAGAGTATCTGCACTAGTGGTGGGTGCAGGGTTATGAGGTGATGATGCACCCTTTGAGGCTCCGTCTTTCCCCTCAGAGGAAGCAGGCTCTCCCACAGTCTCTGTAGCTCTTTGATATTCTGTGTGACCTGCAGGAGAGAACAAAGACATTGAAGAATCAACGGTCTCCCCTCCCAACATAGCAAACACCCCTATGTTGAAGATCCCTCTAGGCACCGGATGCCTCATGAGCCGCATGGCTTCATCGCTGCTGATGCACCCTTGTGCCCCATGGTGGCCTTACTCAGTGTTCTGGAAAAGGGCCCTGTCCTTCTGTCTGCAACGCAATATCCATTCTATGGCCATGACAGCTCCATGGCCTCCTCCTTGATCGGGTTCAGGACATGGTGATTTGACAGTTCATTGCTAGTTTTGGCCCACTCTCTGTGATTGTATGTTATCTTCTGCTGTAGATACAAAGATGAATGTTGTTAGTCTCGCAGCAGGGACATGCCCAAGACATACGCTGGTGGTAGTCCAGCAGTTACTGATGGGGGCACATAGATGCCTCCTGATGCGGCCCTTTTCCAATGTGGGGGTTTTCAATGACAAAGGGCCACCTTTCAACACCATTTAGCTATGTCTCAGGCAGCTTGTCTTTATGCCCTGACCGTTGCCTGTGACTGGATGGGCACTCCTTCTCCACACAACGTATCCACCTGCTCTGACACATGCAAGACCCAAGAGGTCAAGGGTTTATGAGGTACTCACTTTCGTAGCCTGCATGAGGCCATTGAGCTGCTTGTGGCACTGTATGCAGGACCTTGGGGTGACCCCATGGCTGCTGACCTCCTCCATTATTTGTAGCCGGGCTTGCTTGATCAGGTTCCCAGCTCTCCTCCTCCTGTCTTTGGGGAAGAGGACCTCCCACCTTTCCTCAGCAGCCTGTAGGAGAACCTGGAACGAGGCATCACTAAAGGGGCCACTAGGGGTCTTCCTTGTGCTATTGTTGTGTTGCCTCTCTCCTCTGAATAAATCCTTATAGTTGGCAATCAAACATTGAATGCAGTACTGGCTGCCCTTTGACTAGGGTGCCAGCACCTGTTGTGGTGTCTGTTTATGCTGGCATCTTTGCCTCCACCTCCGTCCACCTCACTGGACGGCCCCCGCACCTCATTAACCTTACTTGGACAGCCGCCATTAATCACGTGCAGCCGGCTGCTCATGGCCTCAATGGAAGCTGCACCTGCTTTCGGTCCCAACGTTGGGACCTGTGGCTTACAACAACAACAACTTATATTTATATATCACCTTTAATGTAATACAACAGATAAAATCAAGCCCGTTGACTCTGTACCTCTCGCCACAGAAGCTGCCAGACCTGCTGAGTATTTCAAACGTTTTCTATTTTTATTTCAGATTTCCAGCTTCTGCAGTATTTTGATTTTGTGTTAACATTTCAGATCATGTTTCTCGCTCCATGATATTCTGCTTCCAGCATTTTTCTGTGTTTTTTTATTTACAACTTTAATTCTCCACATGCAGCTCTGCCCTTACGTTATATATATTCTTTTGGGCCTCCTTATCTCGAGAGACAATGGATACGCGCCTGGAGGTGGTCAGTGGTTTGTGAAGCAGCGCCTGGAGTGGCTATAAAGGCCAATTCTGGAGTGACAGGCTCTTCCACAGGTGCTGCAGAGAAATTTGTTTGTTGGGGCTGTTGCACAGTTGGCTCTCCCCTTGCGCCTCTGTCTTTTTTCGTTATATATATAAAACAATCATTTAAACAGTAATTACTGGTATCTGGTAAATTATTTATTAGGTAACGCATTTCAATGACATTTGGTGTGATCACAGAGCACTGATGACATCTACTACTTTTTATTAAGTTTCAGGCCAACGATTGGCAGCAGACCAGTATTTTATTCGTTAAACTTAAACTAATTTGTCGAGCATGCTACCGCATGCACGCACAGGTCAGGAGCCCTTGGAGCAGGCTTTCAAGAACCCCCTCAAGAACACCCTGACGCAGATCCACACGGCCTGCATCCGGGCTTGCCAGCTGGACATGCTGGCCATGTGTGTCTATTAGTCCCGTTCGTGCATTGGAGCCTGATCTCCAATCATCTCAGCCATCCCAGCCATTGGACAAAGACTCTGCTTCGCTCGTACTGTGTGGTAGTCCGTGTGCAAGACTCCACGTTAAAAGAAGCCACCAACAGGCATCTTCCACCCTCTCAAAATGAACTTCGGCACCTGGAATATCAGGATTGGACGATTCAGTCATCTAAGGATCCACAATCTTGGAGTGGAAGAAAGTTATCCCTCGTTCCCGAGGGACTGCCTAAGAAGAAGAAGACAGGTCAATGGGCATACAAAACTCTGGCAGGGCGGGCGGACTGCTCAAATGAAGCGGCTTGGTTTTAAATGGAATGAGCTGCGGAGCTGCAAGGGTTAACGGAGTGCCGCGCTGATTGGGCCGGATTTCCGCATGCTGCGATGCGATTGGACAACGCTGTGAAGGAGGCGGGGTCTAGCGCTGATTGGCGGGGGCTCGCGACTGAATAGCAACAAAGTGGCGCTGCCGGCACTACAGGAGGCGGTGTCCGCAGATCAGCACAAAGCACGGCTCAGTGTGGTAACTAGTTGAAGAGTTAGGTGAAAACGATGTGAAGTTGAATCCCTGGTGGATCGGGAAGTGAGGAGAGCAGGAGCCGATGCAGAGTTGGTGATTTTATGTGGACGGTGGTGCTGAGAGCCGGACATTGGGAATTACTCGGCACTCTTCGGCCCGGGCCAATGTTAGGATGAGTTTTCGAGACCGCGAGCGTGCGGAAAGGTTTGGGAGACGCAAAGTCCCGAAATGTGTGAGCCGAAAGTTCGACTGTGATTGTTACAGCCAAACTTCTGAGTGTTTTTGATTGGTGACTGCGGCGTTGTTCGGATCGTGTCGGGGGGAGAAAAAGGACATGTTTTGAATCCTCACGATCAACAGAAATGCAAAAAGCCATGTTCAAGAAGAGGATCTTAAATTGTTTGCTTTTATCTTACCCAGTTTTTTATCTATCGATGCAAAATGTTAGCGGTAAGTTACTTTAAACGAAGGTTGAAGTAGTTCGCTCGGTGTCGTTAATAGTAAATACTGATGATGTCAAGAGTGTGCCGAGTGTATTGTTGCTGATGCTTCATATTTGTGGGATAAACCTTGATTTGACGTGCACCATTAACTCTGCTGACCTCAGCACGAACGTAAGCTGAAGGTGTGGAAAGCGGACGATTTATTTGATGGTTACGCGTAGAAAAGTGACAGCTTTCTCTATTTGTATCGAAGGTCTCAACATTTGTACAAGTGGACGTGCTACCTCCTGCAAAGAGTGTTTACTTATTCATCCTGACTGTGCCTGGTGTGTTAAAGAGGTAAGCTACTCAGCAAACTTAAAGAATTGTTATAAACTATCAAATTTATGAAAGGTTTTATTTTCTGTCCTCCATTTTCACTGCTGAATGGAATATTAAGGTTATCCTAGTGATTCCTTGGCTCCTTCGCTGTTAATTCAGATTGCAATGGCCCCAGCCCTTGGGAAAAATGCAAACACAACAAAAAAACAGATATGCTGAGGATAAAAGCAAAATACTGCGGATGCTGCAAATCTGAAATAAAAACCAGAAATGCTGGAACCACTCAGCAGGTCTGGCAGCATCTGTGGAAAGAGAAGCAGAGTTAACGTTTCGGGTCTGTGACCCTTCTTTGGAACTGACAAGTATTAAAAATGTCACAGGTTATAAGCAAGTGAGGTGGGGGTGGGGCAAGAGATAACAAAGGAGAAGGTGTAGATTGGACAAGGCCACATAGCTGACCAAAAGGTCATGGAGCAAAGGCAAACAATATGTTAATGTGCTGAGGATACGTACAGGTCAATAGTTCGAGGGGACCAATAATAAGTAATGCTGGTGGAAGAACTCGGTCAGTGTGTAATGTTCAGCCTGGAAATGGGAATATAATTATAAAATCTAGAACAAATATATATTTGTTTGCACTTCCTGTCAACTTTTTCCATTATAATGGAAAGCACCAATGAAAATTTATCAATATACTTGCTTCTAGTGGAGGTACTGCAGTATCACCACTGGCTGGAAAGTGTAATTGCAACAGATGAGTTCTGTTACAAATACAGAGAAGAGAATGTATATTGGAAGTATGATGAATGTATGACTTTCAAATGGGCATTGCATTGTATCTCCATGATCGAGTCCAAATATTCCCATTTTATTGAAAGATTACATTTAATATTGACTTCCACTTGTCTCTTATGTAGATTTTAGCCACTTGTGTCCTGGCTAGGCATGACACTTCTGTTTGTAGCATCTGCTTAAAATGGAATTTCAAATATGCTTATCTTCAATAATATAACAAAGTAAGGATGTGAAAATAATAGCTCCAGGCTTTCCATATGTGTTATAAGAAAATGAGGAATAGGAGCAGGAGTAGACCATTCAACCCCTTGAGCCTGCTCCCCCATTCAAAATGATCATGGCTGATTTTCTGCCTCAACATTTTCCCGCCTGCTCCCCATACACCTTGATTCCCCGAATGTCCAAAAATCTGTCTATTTCAGCCTTTAATATATTCAATGATGGAGCACCCATGTCCATCTGGGGTAGAGAATTCCAAAGATGCACAACCCTTTGAATGAAGAAATTTCTCCTGCTCTGTCCTAAATGATTGGCCCCTTATCCTGAGACTGTGCCCGTGTTCTAGATTCCCCAGCCCGGGGAAACAGCCTCTCAGTATCTATCATGTCAAGCCCCTTCAGAATCATAATAATAAAAGCAAAATACTGCGGATGCTGGAAATCTGAAATAAAAACAGAAAGTGCTGGAAAAACTCAGCATGTCTGTCAGCATCTGTGGAGAGAGAAGCAGAGTTAACGTTTCAGGTCAATGACCCTTCTTCAGAACTAGCAAATATAAGAAATGTAAAAGATTTTAAGCAAGTAAAGCGGGGGTGGGGCAAGTAATAACAAAAGAGATAGGACAAGGTCACAGAATAGCTGACCAGAAGGTCATGGAGCAAAGGCAAACAATATGTTAATGGTGTGCTGAAAGACAAAGCATTAGTACAGATAGGGTGTTAATGAACTGAAAACTGAACAGCCACAAGCACAAACATGAAAAAGAACAGTGGGTAGGCACAATAGAAACAAACTGAACAAACTAAAATAAAATAAACACAAAAAAGAAAAGAAAAAAGAAAAAATAACTAAAGATAAAAGTAAAAAGGGGGGCCCGTCATACTCTGAAATTATTGAATTCAATGTTCAGTCTGGCGGGCTGTAGTGTGCCTAATCGGTAAATGAGATGCTGTTCCTCAAGCTTGCGTTGATGTTCACTGGAACACTGCAGCATTCCCAGGACAGAAATGTGAGCCAGCGTGATGCCACTACCAAAGGCATCTTCCCCTCTCTTCCCCTGTCAGCATTCCGAAGAGATCGTTCCCTCCGCGACACCCTGGTCCACTCCTCCAGGGGGGTGTGTTGAAATGGCCAGCAACCGGAAGCTCGGGGTCATGCTTTCGGACTGAGCGGGGGTGTTCCACAAAGCGGTCACCCAATCTCAGTTTGGTCTCCCCAATGTAGAGGCGAGCACGTTGTGAGCAGCGAATACAGTATACAACATTGAAAGAAGTACAAGTAAATCGCTGCTTCACCTGAAAGGAGTGTTTAGGGCCTTGGATAGTGAGGAGAGAGGAGATAAATGGGCAGTTATTACACCTCCTGTGCTTGTAGGGGAAGGTGTCGTGGGAAGGGGCCGAGGTGGTGGGGGTAATGGAGGAGTGGACCAGTGTGTTGCGGAGGGAATGATCCCTTTGGAATGCTGACAGGGGAAGAGAGGGGAAGATGCCTTTGGTAGTGGCATCATGCTGGAAATGGCAGCGGTTGATCCTTTGGATATGGAGGCTGATGGGGTGGAAAGTGCGGACAAGGGGAACCCTGTTGCGGTTCTGGGAGGGAGGGGAAGGGGTGAGGGTAGAAGGGCGGGAAATGGGCCGGACACGGTTGAGGGCCCTACCAGCCACAGTGGTGGGGAATCCTCGGGTGAGGAAAAAGGAAGACATATCAGAAGTGCTGTCATGGAAGGTAGCATCATCAGATCAGATGCGTCAGAGATGGAGAATCATGTCTATTTCAATGAAATCACCTTTTTCTTCTAAACTCTGGAGAGTATAGGCCTAACTTACTCAGCCTCTCATCATAGGACAACCCTCTCATCCCAGGAACCAATCTAGTGAACCCTTGCTGTACTGCCTCCAAGCAGTACAATATTTTCCTTAGATATGCAGATCAAAACTGTGCATAGTACTGCAGGTGTGGTCTCACCAAAGCCCTGTACAATTGTAGCAAGACTTCTTTATTCTTGTACTCCAATCCCGTTGTAATGAAGGACAACATACCATTTGCCTTCCTAATTTTCTGTGTTCCTTGTACGAGTGCACCCAACTCCCTCTGAACATCAACATTTAGAACTTTCAAGCCTTTTAAAAATATTCTGCGTTTCAATTCTTACTACCAAAGTAAATAATCACACACTTTGCCACATTATTCTCCATCTGCCACCTTGTTGACAACTCACTTAACCTGTCTATGTCTCTTTGCAGCCTACATTCCCACCTAGCTTTGTATCGTCAGCAAACTTAGATACATTACTCTTGAAATTCTTTATCTAAGTCATTCATATAGATTGTAAATAGCTGAGGACCCAGCTGATCCTTGCGGCACTCCACTAGTTACAGCCTTCCAATTTGAAAATGCCCCATTTATCCCTACTCTTTACTTCCTGTCTATTAACCAATTCTCAATCCATGATAATAGATTACACTCATCTCCATGAGCCCATATCTTGCATATTAGCCTTTTGTGTGGCACCTTATCGAATGTCTTTTGGAAATCCAAGTATACTACATCTTACTAGTTACATTCTTAAAATAACTCTAATTATTCCCATTCCATGTCAACTTTGTCTGATAATACAATGATTTTCTAAGTGCACTGTTAAGGCTTCCTTCATAATAGATTCCAGGATTTTCCTGATGACTGATGTCAAGCTAAATGACCTGTTGTTCCCTGTCTTCTCTTTACTTCCTTTCTTGAATAGTGGTGTTACATTGGATAACTTCCAATCCGCTGGGACCAGTCTAGAATATAGGGAATTTTGGAAAATCATAACCAGTGCATCCACTATCTCACAACTACCTCTTTTAGAAGCCTAGGATGTAGGCCATCAGGCCAATACTTTTCCACTTCTGATATTAATTATCTTAAGTTCCTCATTCTTATTAGTCCCTTGGTTATCCTTTATTTCTGGTATATAACTTGTGTTTTCTACTATGAAGACAGACATAAAATATTTGTTCAATGTCTCTGCCACTTCCTTTTTCCCCATGATGGTTTCTCCTGTCTGCCTCTAAAGAACCAACATTTACTTTAGCTACTCTCCTTTTTATATACTTGTAAAAGCTCTTACAATCTATTTTTATATTCCTGGCTAGTTTACTCTCATGATCTATTTTTTTTCCTTTTTATCAACTTTCGTTGGCCCTTTGCTGGTTTCTAAAATGCTCCCAATCCTCATGCTTACTATTATTCTTTGTAACTTGTGACGGTCAAGTGAGGAGGGTTCGAAGGGCTTCCCTCTTTCTCCTTGTTTGACCACAGCAGGTTTAATTCTTTAGTAAAGAGGAAGTATTGGCCAATTCAGTAGGATTTTGATTACTTACTTGCAACGATCATAACAAGAATCAATTGGACAGGTTTTCTTGAGCTAACAAAGAAAGAGGTTAATTTTATTGCACTAAACTGAACTATTAAAACAATAAACAATGCGCCAACGTTCACTCACACACTAGATGTTTACACACATACAAATAGATTGGAGTGGGGAAAGGTAGATTGGTTGAGTTAGAGTCCATAAAAATAAAAAGGAATACAGTCTGTGAATTATGGTGATGCGGCTGGCTTCCAGCTGAATTCAGTGGTCCTGAGGCTTTTAGTTTTAAGAGGTAGATGACTGGTTCAATGAGTCTCTTGGAGATAGTGATGCAGATGATTTCCTCCAATGGGTTTTCTGATTGTAGCCAGAGTATGCAAAGGTGATCAGTCAACCAGCAGGATTTGAAAGCTTTCAAATGGAATGGGGGAGAGAGAAAGAGAGAGGGACCCCCACTTAGGGTTTGCTCATGTCAGAGTCCAGTAGCTTCTCCTCTGCTGCAGAGAAAAAATACCAGCTTAAAACCACAGATGGGGAGTGGTTTGTCACATGACAGTCACTCAGTCATTCAAACATAGCAGTGAGCAATATTTCTCTGTTTGCTGAAAAAAACAGATAGTTCCTTTTAACCTTGTTGAGTCTTGGTTCTTGCTGGAAAATGCACAGACATTTTGTCTCCCTCCTCACAGTCCTTTGCCATGTAGGTTACAGTATAGCAAACTACTTGATCATCTTAAGCTGCCAGCAGTTATCCCTTTTTAAAATGTCTTTTTAAATTTCTTCCAAAAAAAAAACACTCAGATCTCCAGACCAAAGAAAATTATCATTCAACAAAACACACTGGCGTAACAGTAACATTATAAGCCTCTATTTTTAATCTATCCTTAACTTCTCTAGTAAGCCAGAGTTGGAACTTTCTTGCTGAGTTCTTTTTTTCAATGGAACGAGGGACTCATGGACATCTTTGTCACCAAGAATGAGACTCAGCTGCCTCTGCCACTTTCCTCCCTTCGCTGGGCCCACTGGGCCTAACTTCCTCTTAGGTTCCCCACTGCTCCAGCTCTGAATCTCCATCTGTCTCTAGTTTCTCTCTATCTCCCATCGTACCTTCTCCAAGCTCATCTTGTCCATGAGATCTACCTCCTTTTTCCTCGGCCCTATTCCCATCAATCTGCTGACCACCCAACTTTCTTTTCAGGCCCCCATGTTAGCCGATATTGTTAATGGTTCCATCTCCTTAGATACTGTTCCTCTCTCTTTTAAATCTGCTGTCATCTCACCTTTTTTAAAAAACACTCCCATGACTCCCTCTGTTCTTGAAAACCACCGGATCATCTCCAACCTCCCTTTCCTCTCCAAAGTCCTTGAATGTGTTGTCACCTCTCAAATCCATGACCACCTTTCATAGGAATGTAGGAACAGGAGGAGGCCTTTCAGCCCATTGAGCCTGCTTCGCCATTCAGTTAGATTACAGCTGATCATCTACCTCAATGCCACTTTCCCATGTTATCACCATATCCCTTGATGTCATTCGTCTCCAGAAATCTATCAAGTTCTGTCTTGAACATGCTCAGTGATTGAGCTTCCATAGCCCTCTCGGGTAGAAGATTCGCCACCCTCTGAGTGAAGAAATTCCACTTAATCTCAGTCTCCATTTTTGAATCCCTCCAATCAAATTTCCACCCCTGCCACATACTGCAACGGCCCTGATCAAAGTCACAGATGACTTCCTATGTGACAGTGACCGTGGTAAACTATCCCTCCTCATCCTTCTTGACCTTTCTGCAGCCTTTTACATGGTTAACCACACCATCCTCCTCCAATGCCACTCTTGTATTGTCCTGCTCAATTGGACTACCTCCACCTGCTCCATTCTTATAGATCCAGTAATAGCCAGAGAATCACCTGCAATGGCTTCTCTTCCCACTCCTACACTGTTACCTCAGGAATTTCCAAAGGATCTATTCTTGGCACCCTTCTATTTCTCATCAACGTTCTGTCATTCACAAACTTATCAGAATCCACATGTGTGCTGGTGACACCCAGCTCTTCTTCACCACTACCTCTGTTGAATCTTACTCTGCATGACACTGGCAGCGGCTGATGCTGAACCAGACCATTTGCAGCTTTGGGATTGTTCTTGACCCTGAAATGATCTTCCAACCGCATTTTTGCTCCATCACCATGACTACCTACTTCCATCTCCATATCATTGCCTGACTCCGGCACAATGAGCTCATCTGCTGCTGAAACCCTCATCCATGTCTTTGTAACCTCTAGACTTTCCGATTCCAATGCTATCCTGACCCACTTCCCATCTTCAACCCTACATAAACTTAAGATCATATAAACTCTGCTCCCTGTATCCTAACTTGCACCAAGTCCATTCACCCATCACCCCTGTACTTGCTGATGTACATTGGCCTCTGAATGGCAAAGTGTCAAATTTAAATTCTTACCCTTGTTTTCAAAACCCAACATCCCCTTGCCCCTCCCTTTGTAACCTCCTGCAGCCCTACAAGCTTCAAGGTCTGTGCGGTCCTTTACTTCTGGACTCTTGTTTATCCCCATTTTTAATTGTTCCACTATTGGCAGCCATACCTTCAGCTGCCTAGAACTCTAAGCTCTGAATTCCTTCCATCTCGCTATCTCTTTCTCCTCCTTTTAAGATGCTGCTGAAAACATCCCACTTTGACAAAGCTTTTGGTCATCTGCCTTAGTATATCCGTATGTGGCTCAATGTCAAATTTTGTTTGATAACGCTCCTGTGAAGCAACTTGGGACATTTTACTATGTTAAAAGTGCTAGAAAAAGGAAAATTGTATTGTTATTTACCAAGCCATTGATATATATGGTGAAATGTTGAGGCATTTACAGATGCCTGAGGAACACCACGCCATATCCCACCAATCATGGAACATTCCTTTTATTCCTACACTCTGTCTCCTACCTCTCAACCAGTTGCTAACTTATGTCATGAGATTATCTCCAATAATGTGCACTATCATTTTTGCTAATATTTCTTTTGTGGAACTTTATAAAAATGCCTTCTAAATTCTCACATAGACAAAATCCATAGGCATTCGCCTAGCCGCATGCGAGTGACCTCCTAAAAAAATTTGCTAGGTTAGCCAGACATGATCTACCCTTTACAAATCCATGCTCACTCTCTTTGATCAATTGGTACTTATCCAATTGCTCAGTCACTCTGACTCTAATGATATTTTCCAGTAACTTTTGCACAATTGATGTTAAATTGATAGTAGTTACCTTGTTTCTCCCTCCCTTCTTAATTAAATTACATTCACAATTTTCCAATCCAGTTCCTGAATCTAGAGAGCTTTGGAAAAATTCTGACTAATGCATCTATTTCTTTTAGTACCCTGAAAGTACCATCAGGTTCTGGATATTTGTCTGTCTTAAGGCCCATTATTTTTTCCATTGTAATTTTTAAAAATTATATTAAGCCCAATAATGTCCTTCCTTTGACCTATTTTTAGGTATGGTTGTGCTGCTAATTTTGACCTCTTTCTTCACTATGAAAATGGATGCAAAGTATTAATTTATCAAATCTGTGTTTTTCTTATTATCCATTATAATCTTGACTGCATCCATTTTTTAATGGGTCCAAATTCCCTTTCTCTTACTATATTTATAAAAGCCTGTGCTATTAGCTTTAATATTCCTTTCAGGTTTTTTCATATTTCTTTTTGTACTTCCCATTACTGTCTTTGTATCCCTTCGTTAGTTTTTATAGCACTTCAATTCTGCTGGATTTCTACTTTTCCTCGTATTTGTATCAGTCTTTTACTTTAATACTCTCTCTTGCCTCATTTGTTGACCATGGTTGCTTAACTACACAAATGAAACCTTTGCTTTTTTGGGCTATGTACTTCTTTAAATACGTCTTACTATTTCAGTGTAGATTTGCTCATTAATAGCTCAGCTCAGTTTACTGTGATCAGTTTATTTCTGATCCCTTCAAAGTTTGCCTTATTTAAATTTCAAACCTTTGGGGCTACATCTTGCAGGTTCTGTGGTGGGGGGGACCTAATTATGGCTCCAGATGAGGCCCGCCTTGGAACTATCCTCTCGGCGGCGGTGAAGCTCCATGGCGACCCCTCTGCCGCTGGGTGATGGGATCTCCATTAAAATATTTAAATAAATAAAATGAATTAATTAAAGTAGACTTACCTGTAATTTTGAGGGAATTGTGACAACCGGCACGCCTGCGCCTTCAAATCTGGGGAAAGGCGGCACGACACTGGTGGGGAGGGGGAGGAGGTAAGATTTTCTGTGTGGGAGTGGGGGACCCCTTTAATAACATTATTATGGGCAATATATATATTTTTCTACAAATGAATTTCTGAATCTACCTCAAGTAATCTGATTTTGGGAAGGTTGTAGTGACCACTTATGAATGTAGAGCTTTAATCAAAGCTTCGGGGACCTTGATCTCCAGATTTTACTGAGGAAGAAACAATAATGTTTAATTAATTATTTTAATCTTTTTAGTATTCCACAATATTCTTCCAGTTGAGATACTTATAAAGAAGCATTGAATTGAAAACAAGTCTGAGTCACCAATTTAGAGGAATAAAAATATTTATGTCTGTCTGTGGTTTGTTCTTCCCAAGATGAGAGATGAGGTCAATACTGGAATTTTTTTTCAAATTGACAATTGAAGGTTGGAATAGGCTTGACCTTTTAAATCATTGACAGAAGCCAAGCTCATAGCAAGCGTTATTTAGTAGAGGAGGGAGAAGGCTAGCAGTTAAAGCTTTTGAGAGTAAATCCAGAATTATCGATAGTTGGCAGTAAGTTATAAAGACTATAATTCTATCAGGAAGATTTGAGGGTGCTGCAAACCAGAGAAGCAATACGATGGTGGTTTATGACTAAAGGGGGTGCTTCAAATTTGAAGCATAGCCTGAATCTCACTGCCAGTTATTTGTTCTTGTACATTATCCATGTGCTCATTTATGTATGCCTACATCTACAGATTTAACAGATATTGATTGAATATTTATTTTTATTGTTTCATGATAATTGTATGATTAAGATGGTGTGGCATAAGAGAAAGGGTAACTAACCTGATTTTTACATTCAATTTGAATAACTCGTAGGTATTGATTGTGTATACATTACAGCATTTAAAGATTTCATGTGATTTGGGAGGGAATGACATTTTCCATTGTTGGATTAGACAAGCAGTTACTTCTGAGTTTAGAACAGTTGGGTGTATCATTAAACCTATCTATGCCAAGATTAATTCTAACTTGGATTCAGTTGTCTTAAACTACTGTATCACATTCACCTTTAAGTGGAGAAGTTGCTGTTATCTCAACAATATACTTAAAACTCAGATGCACCTTCCTGTTCATTTCTGGGTGGTTTTTGTTCATTTCAACCTTTAAGGTGGTACTATAGCCAATTACATTGACTTTAAAGTAGCTATTTTGCTATGTACTAGGGTTTTCCCCTTCACTGCTCAACAGACCACAGTTTTTTGCCCAGTAAAGTGATTGAATGGACATTTGAGACTTGGTGAACAAGGAAGCACAAAACCACAGCTATAACCTTTTAAAGCTGCATTTGGATTGTTTCCACAACTTGTATTTTTATAGTGCCTTTAATATCGTAAAACAACCCAAGTTGCTTCAGAGAGGAAGAAATGGGTGAATATTAACAGCTTGCTTTTAACTTAACCTCGGCAGGAATGGGCAGTTCTTGGTCAGGCACCCATTTTACACCCCATCTGAAGTCAATGGAGAGTAAACTGGGTGAGATGTAAAACAGGCACCTACCCCATTCCCACGGGAAGGGCAGTGGATGCAAAGGAGGCCAGAGTTGGAAAAACAGACGGCATGCTAATATATAGAACTGAAGGAGGTTGCAGAGGTTGGGTGGGATGAGATCATGGACGAATTTGTAACGAGGATGGAAATTTTGAATTAAATGGGGATAGCAAAACAGTGGATGATGCCAAGAAGAAGAGTAGATATGGTGGGAAGAGTGTTAAACAATTTGGAGTTTGTGTCGTGTGGAACTTGGGAGGCTCATGAGTCGAGTGTTGAAGAAGGCCATCCTGGAGTTGATGGAAGTGTGGCTGGAAGTTCTGGCAGTTGTGGTGAGGTAAAAGTGGAGGCAAGTAATTTTGCACAGATGTGAAAGGGCCATTTGGTGGTGGACAGCATATGGGGTTAATTTCTCCAGGGATCTTTAATAGTTGTTATAGAGAGAAACGTTTATTCCATCTGTTTGAGCTGGGTTGAACCCAGGCCAGAGGTGAAGAAGTATCCACTTATGTAATCCAGTTCCCTACATAAATAGATAATAATAGAATGAATATTCAAAAAATAACGATAATTATTTTCATATTTACAGTTATACAGACATTCCAGCTGTGGACTTGACATTTAAAGTGCTCATGCCAGCTACATTGAAACATTAACCACAACATTTCTGTGGTCGAAACGTTTTGGAAAATGCAATATGTATCCTATTCCACAAAAATAAGTTAAATGGGTGATAAAGTTAAAGGAAAGTTTTTTTGATGTTATGGTAGTTGCAGCTGCCACCCTCTGTATTATATTGACATTACTTTTTAAATAGTTATTTATTAAAGAACTGGTGTGTGAGATTATTTACGTGTTCTTCACTAGAGTTGAAGCAGGGTGGAATGAAGCCCAGAATATTTTGGGAAGCAGTAAAAGGGGATGAACAACAGCTAATTTCACAGATGTTGTTTAATACAATTGATAGCATTTTGTGAGAGGGAGAGATTAGCATTGGCGGGTAGGCGCTACCATGTCATAGGGCTGTTCAGATTTCTCTAAGCTTACACCTACACATCGGTCATAATGATTGCAGTAGCTAATCTGCAAAGAATCCACTCCCACAGAGTAGACTGCAACAACAATGGTTGTTTCATTAATCATGCACTTTTCATGCTACTCAGATGCACTGTGCCAGTTGCTATAGTTCTATGCGCTTGAGACCTTCTTGTACAGCTACAATTCAGTTTTGTTTTTATCCCGCCCCTGCACAGTAGTCCTTCCTGTCATCTCACCCTGCTTCTCACACGCAGGAAAGTTCAGTAGGTTGAAAGACAGCTTTGAATAATTGCAGATGAAGTTCATAAGCACATCTGTGAAACAACAATTGGTTTTCTGTTATCCCTACTGTAATTCTGCACCTCCTAAAATGTTGGAGCAAGGATTTATACTAGAATGACTAAAGTGGCTTTTAAAGAGCTAAAAGTATTTTGAAAAGTGCACATGAAGGATATATCATGCAAAAGGGAAGGCTAATATTAGAAAAGCTGTAATAGCCCTAAGATGGTTTAGAAAGAACAATGATTGAATTGTTTCCTGCAACTCATACTTTATTTACAGATCAATTTGAATCTGCCTCACTATGTGTATTGTGATTAATTTGATGCTCTTATTTTCTTTTCACTTTTTGTCTTTAAGGAATTTGGCAACAAGGGAAGCATCTCTTCACGATGTGACTTTAAGGAAAGCTTGATTAAAAAAGGATGCAAAATTCAGTTTATAGAGAGTCCTCAAAGCAGGATACTGATAGAAAGAAACTTCCCATTGAGCAATAAGGGATCAGGATCATCGCAATCAGATGTCATTCAACTAATGCCTCAAAAGATTGCTCTCAATTTAAGACCAGGTAAAAACTTGGTTCAGCGTAGTCATGCTTGTATACCTGGATTTGGAGATTCGGTCTGTGCAATGTAGATATTACATTTTATCAACCAAAAAGTCTTTGATGATTTGTCTTTCTCTATCATTTATGGTTTGGGATGTTAGTGGCTAAATGGACCACTTGGTAGTTCTCGGCCATACAGGCCAGGGAAGTCCCACGTCTGATCCAGTAGCCTGGTTGAAGTAACGAATGTCAACTGGGATGACAATGGCGAAGTATAATTGAGTTCAATAACCCTTGTTTAAGGAATGTGAAACTAACCAGTCTTCTTCTATTCCAACCCTCTTCCAATTACTCTTATTAGAAAGTACTTTTATTAAAAAATAAAACAGAAAGTGCTGGAAATGCTCAGCAGTTCTGACAGGATCGGTGGAGACAGAAATAGAGTTAATGTTTCATATGAACATACGAATTAGGAATAGGTGTAGGCCACTCGCCACCTCGAGCCTGCTCCGCCATTCAATAAGATCATGGCTGATCTGTTTGTAACCTCGACTTCACATGCCCGCCTACTCCCGATAACCTTTCACCCCCTTGCTTATCAAGAATCTATCTACCTCTGCCTTAAAAATATTTAAAGACTCTGCTTCCACTGTCTTTTGAGGAAGAGAGTTCCAAAGACACTCAGTCCTCTGAGAGAAAAAAATTCTCTTCATCTCTGTCTTAAATGGGAGACCCCTTATTTTTAAATAGTGACCCCTGGTTCTAGATTCTCCCACAAGGGGAAACATCTTTTCCACATCCATCCTGTCAAGACCCCTCAGGATCTTATGTGTTGCAAGCAAGTCGCCTCTTACTCTTCTAAACTCCGGCGGATATGAGCCTAGCCTGTCTAACCTTTCCTCATAAGACAACCTGCCCACTCCAGGTATTAGTCTAGCAAACCTTCTCTGAACTGCCTCCAAAGCATATACATCCTTCCTTAAATAAGGAGACAAATACAGTACACAGTACTCCAGATGTGGTCTCACCAATGCTCTGTATAACTGAAGCATAGCCTCCCAACTTTTGTATTCAATTCCCCTTGCAATAAATGATAACATTCTATTAGCTTTCCTAATTACTTGCTGAACCTGCATACTAACCTTTTGCGATTCATGCACGAGGTCACCCACATCCCTCTGCATCTCAGAGCTCTGCAATCTCTCACCATTTAGATAATATGCTTCTTTATTCTTCCTGCCAAAATGGCCAATTTCACATTTTCCCACGTTATACTCTATTTGTCAGATCTTTGTCCACTCACTTAACCTATCTTTATTCCTTTGTAGCCTCCTTATGTCCTCTTCACAACTTACTTTCCTACCTATCTTTGTGTCATTAGCAAATTTAGGAATCATACCTTCAGTCCGTTCATCCAAGTCATTTATATAAATTGTAAAAAGTTACTGATCCGTGCGGCACACCACTCGTTACATCTTGCTAACCAGAAAGTGACCCATTTATGCCTACTCCCTGTTTCCTGTTAGCTAGCCAATCTTCTGTAATTGCCAATATGTTAACCCCTAAACCATGAGCTTTTATTTTCTGCAATAACCTTTGATGTGGCACTTTATCAAATGCCTTCTGGAAATCTAAGTGTAGTACATCCACCTTTATCCACAGCACATGTTACTTCTTCAAAGAACTCCAATAAATTGGTTAAACATGATTTCCCTTTCACAAAACCATGTTGACTCTGTCTGATTATCTTGAATTTTTCTAAGTGCCTGCTGTAACGTCTTTCATAATAGCTTCTAACATTTTCCCTAAGACAGATGTTAAGCTAACTGGCATGTAGTTTCCTGCTTTCTGTCTTCCTCCCTTTTTAAATAAAAGAGTTACAAAGGCTATTTTCCAATCTCATGGAACCTTCCCCTAGAATCTAGGGAATTTTGGAAAATTAAAACCAACGCGTCAACTATCTCACTGGCCACTTCTTTTAACACCCTAGGATGAAGTTCATCAGGACTCGGAGACCCATCAGCCCGCAGCTCCAACAATTTTCTCAGTACCACTTCCCTGGTGATTGTAATTTTCTCGAGTTCCTCCCTCCCTTCCATTTCCTGATTTACAGCTATTTCTGGGGTGTTTCTTTAGTGACTGTTCATTTTTTTGAATGTTGTATGAGTCCTAAGCCCCATAACAAAGTAGAGATATTAATGTCTGTTGACTGCTCATGGACCATAAGATTTTCTTATTTGGAGGAATGGGGGAAGGCCACCAAGTTGGAAATGTTTATCTTTTTAAGTGTGCTGTGCGGCTAGATTGTCATTCAGACCTTTTATTATATTATAGGTGGCTTTCTACTTTAAATATTTTTACGATTTGTGCATTGGACTGATCCCATCATGTGCATTAATGACCTTGGGCCACCAATGCTTGTAATGCAGGAACTATTATCTTAACTAAAAAACTGCAAGTCAAATATATGTTAAAATTGCAGTAATTAATGCTAAAAATTTAACAAATTAGAGAACTATGTGGAATCAAAGCATGTTTCCTAATATGTGGGCATCTTTTTAAAATTTTGTACAAGTTGAAGCCACAGTCCTAAGAAACTTTGTGTAACAAATTTTCATTGAATGCAAGATTAAAGCAGCTCCTGCTTCTCTGAATCTGTAGTTTTGGCAGAGCAGATTTCTCTGTTCAGTGTCTCCAGTCAAATTTCCAAGGATGTGTACAGACCCGCTTCAGTTAATTACCTCTTTAAAATTTATTTTAAAATGTTCTGTTTAATATCAAAGCTTTCAAACTTTTTTGTCATTAGGAATACTTTTTTTTGTATATTTTCAAGTAAAAGGCAGCTAGTTTCAGTCTAAGAGCTTTTCCAGGGTAACCTCTTAATATAGAGTGCCCATTAACCCTGTGTACTGACAATTTAAACTAAGGCATCGGCATAAAGATCCATCTTCTCTGACAGCCGATTCAATGTTGCAGAAAAAGCTATGATATCTGGAAACATTCTAGTCTGTGTTTTTTGCTGGGACCGAATGTGATCCTGCCTGATATTCTCCAGTGTTGACCCCTTTGAAGTTTGAAATATCGGCTGGAGGTATGGGTCAGACAAGTGCAGACACCATTATGGTTGCATGTCTGGTGCATACCTGTTTACACCGATTGGAAACTGGTGCCTACTCATCAGTTGGGGGAGGGAAGTTACTACTGATGACGGAAATGGTCCAATTTTATCTCTGAGCCTAAAAAATGGAAAAATATAAATCCTGCAGGGTTCTTGGTTTGGATTCCACTGGAGATGCTCATATATGTCCTTGTGGAAGCCATTGCGTTTCCATCCATTGATATACTGATCACCATTGCAAGGCCAGGCCCTGTTCCAGACCCAGAGTTTTCTACTTTAGAGAATCCCCACATCTGGCTCTGCTCTGGGGTACTGTATTAACATCAGGACAAGTTTTTTTTTAATGTGTTCATGGGATGTGGGCATCGCTGGCAAAGCCCGCATTTATTACTCATCCCAAATTGCCCTTAGAAGGTGGTGGTGAACCATCTTCTTGAACTGCTGCAGTCCATGTGGTGTAAGTACACCCACAGTGCTGTTAGGAAGGGTATCCCAGGATTTTGATCCAGAAGCAATGAAGGAACCGCGATATAGTTCCATGTCAGGATGGTGTGTGACTTGGAGAGGAACTTGCAGATGGTGGTGTTTCCATTTGTCTGCTGCCCTTGTTCTAGGTGGTAGAGCTTGCAGGTTTGGAAGGTGCTGTTGAAGGAGCCTTGACGATTTGCTGCAGTGCATCTTGCAGATAGTACACAGTGCTACCACTCTGTGCAGCTGGTGGAGGGAGTGAATGTTTAAGGTGGTGGATGGGTCCCAATCAAGCAGGGTGCTATGTCCTGGATGGTGTCATGCTTCTTGAGCATGGTTGTAGCTACACACATCAGGCAAGTGGAGCGATTCCATCACAGTCCTGACTTGCGCCTTGTAGATGGTGGACAAGCTCTGGGGTGTCAGGAGGTTTTAGTTTTAGTTTTTAGTTTTAGAGATACAGCACTGAAACAGGCGCTTCGGCCCACCGAGTCTGTGCCGACCATCAACCACCCATTTATACTAATCCTACACTAATTCCATATTCCAAACACATCCCCACCTGTCCCTATATTTCCCTTACCACCTACCTATACTAGGGGCAATTGCTAATGGCCAATTTACCTATCAACCTGCAAGTCTTTGGCATGTGGGAGGAAACCGGAGCACCCGGAGGAAACCCACGCAGTACGTTACTCGCTGCAGAATTCCTAGCTTCTGATCTGCTCTTGTTGCAGCAATAACAACAACAACTTACATTTATTTGTGCCTTTAACGTAATAAAATGTTCCAAAGTGTTTCACAGGAACATTGTAAAACAAAGATATAAAAGCTGTAATAGCAGAGCACTTGGAAAACAATGACATGGTCAGACAAAGTTAACATGGATTTTTGAAAGGGAAATCATGCTTGACAAATCTGGAATTTTTTGAGGATGTAACTAATAAAATAGATAAGAGAGAAGCAGTGGATGTGGTGTATTTGGACTTTCAGAAGGCTTTCGATAAGGTCCCACATGAGCGACTAGCATGCAAAAGTAAAGCACATGGGATTGGGGGTAAGGTACTGACATGGATAGAGAACTGGTTGGCAGACAGGAAACTAAGAGTAGGAATAAATGGGTCTTTTTCTGAGTGGTAGGCAGTGACTAGTGGGGTACCGCAGGGATCAGTGATAGGACCCCAGCTATTCACAATATATATTAATGATATAGATGAGGGAATTAAATGTAATATATACAAGTTTGCAGATGACACAAAGCTGGGTGGGAGTGTGAGCTGTGAGGAGGATGCAGAGAAGCTCCAGTGTGATTTGAACAGGTTGAATGAGTGGGCAAATACATAGCAGATGCAGTATAATGTGGATAAATGTGAGGCTTTCATAGCAAGAGGATTAGAGTACAGGAGCAAGGATGTCTTGCTGCAATTATACAAGGCCTTGGTGAGACCACATCTGGAGAATTGTGTGCGGTTTTGGTCTCCATATCTGAGGAAGGATGTTCTTGCTATAGAGGGAGTGCAGCAAAGGTTCACCAGCCTGATTCCTGGAATGGCAGGACTGACGTATGAAGAGAGATTGGGTCGATTAAGCTTGTATTCACTCGAGTTTAGAAGAATGAGAGGGGATCTCATAGAAACCTACAAAATTCTAATCGGACTGGACAGACTAGATGCAGGAAGGATGTTCCCGATGGCAGGGCAGTCCTGGACCAGGGGTCACAATCTAAGGATAAAGGGGTAAGCCATTTAGGACTGAGATGAGGAGGGATTTCTTCACCCAGAGAGTGGTAAACCTATGGAATTCTCCACCACAGAAAGCAGTTGAGGCCAAATCATTAAATATATTCAAGAAAGAGTTAGATATAGTTTTATTTATTTACAGATACAGTATTGAAACAGGCCCTTCGGCCCACCGAGTCTGTGCCGACCAAGAACCACCCATTTATACTAACCCTACAGTAATCCCATATTCCCTACCACCTACCTACACTAGGGGCAATTTCCAATGGCCAATTTACCTATCACCTGCCAGTCTTTGGCGGTGGGAGGAAAGCGGAGTACCTGGCGAAAACCCACGCGGTCACAGGGAGAACTTGCAAACTCCACACAGGCCGTACCCAGAATTGAACCCGGGTCCCTGGAACTGTGAAGCTGCGGTGCTAACCACTGCGCCACTGTGCCGCCCTTGTTTTTGGGGCTAAAGGAATCAAGGAATATGGGGAGAAAGCGGGAACAGGGTACTGAGGTTGGACGATCAACCATGATCGTATTGAATCGTGGTGCAGGCTCGAAGGGCCGAATGACCTACTCCTGCTTCTATTTTCTATGTTTATATGTTTAAAGTATGAAATTGATTGAAAAACAGAGATATTTCGTCAGATGACCAAAAGCTTGATCAAAGAGGTAGGTTTTAAGGAGTCTCTTAAAGGAGAAAAGTGAGGGGGAGGGGTGTAGGGAGCATATGCCAGAGCTTGGGCCTAGGCAACTGAAGGCACAACCACCAATGGTGGAGCAATTAAAATCAGGGATGTCCAATAGACCAGAATTAGAGGAGCACAGTTATCTTGGAGGGTTGTGGGGCTGCAGGAGATTACAGAGATCAGGAGGAGTGAGGCCACGGAGGGCTTTGAAAACAAGGATGAGAATTTTAAAATCAAGACGTTGCTTGACCGGGAGCTGATGCAGGTCAACGAACACAGCGATAGGGGAGTGGGACTTGGTGTGATTTAAGACACGGGCAGCAGAGTTTTGGATGACCACAGGATTAATCAGCTAATTGATTGATCCAGCACATGTTTGATTTCAACAGTCCTCATTTTGATTGCTTGAGTTGTTTTGTTCAGCATCCTTTCAAAATGTCATCAGCACTTAACATTTAAGAAAATATAATACATTTAAAAAAAACTGCAGAGCACGAGAGGACACTAATATCTGTCACAATTTTCAGTAACCATTGATGCGACTGTCTGTCTTGTAGTAGAGCCTGGCCAAATATTGTTATTAATTTCTGTATTGACTAGACCTTGTTCAGTAAATGAAAATAAACTCATCCTGCCATATTAACCTGATTTTAAATCAGTTTTTCCATTGAGATGATAGCTATGTAAATTATATTTATACTGCAGAATCATGATTTAATGTGAATTTTTCATCCATAAAATATTTTATTTATACTTAGTGTCTCTTTTTCATTTTGAAGATATGTTACTAATTTTCTTTTATTGTTCTCCCCAGACTGCACACCTGCTGCAGCCAAAAGAGTTGGCTGATAAACTTCTCCCAGCCCTTTAATTGTGGTACTGAGTTGGCTGCTAGATTTAAGAGAGAAGCTCAGGGATGAGTCTCCCTCTGCCTTTTCCTCTCCACGTGGAAAAATCACTTGTCCTGCACTTGGGACCTCTCCATAGCAGTATGGCTGAGGCCAGATATTGAGCTAGTTACTCACCATTCATTGGTGTCATAAGCTGTGCTTCAATTTATATGATAGCACTGTGCCACCTTTTGATTTAACTTCATGTTCTCAATGAATGTATCTGCTGAAGTGGCAGTGACAAACTCATTCATGTCAATGATATTTAGCTAAATAGAATACAGAGGTGTGCTGAGAATATTTTTCAACTTAGTCTGACCTAACATGAAACAAATCTGTGCAATATTTTGTTCTTCTAATTATTGAACTTCCTGGCATATCAGTTGTTTATTAATAAGCAGTTTAGCATTTTGTTCTTTCTGAAGTTAATTTTCTCTGTGGCAAAATAGAATTTCTTATGTGAAAGTTGCAAGCAGTGACATCACAGGATAAGGATGAATTCAATGAGTGTCAGTTGATGATATTGTGTATTCCACCATGCATATAAACTCAAATACATTGTTTCTATCATATATAGATCACAAGACCACATTTCATATGCAGGTGCGGCAGGTGGAGGATTATCCTGTGGATTTGTATTATCTTATGGACCTTTCCCTCTCCATGAAAGATGACTTGGACAACATCCGTGTGCTGGGTACAACATTATCACGAGAGATGGCAAAGCTCACCAGCAACTTTCGCCTGGGCTTTGGAACATTTGTTGACAAGCCAACATCACCATTTTCATACACAGGACCCAAATACCAGAACAACCCATGTGTAGGGTGAGTGGCACTTAACTTTCTTTTGCAATGATGTTCGAAGTACCAATGAAATAATGGGAAGTCTGGGAGTATTCCAGTTGAGGTAGGGATAGTAATAGTTCTGTACTTCTTTGTTACTGTCATGTATACTGAGTACTTTTGTCAAATTACATATTTTCCTTAAATTATATATTTTATATACTCAATATTCTGGAAGAGCAATAAGCTACTTTGTAGTTGACATTTTTCAGTTAACTGCCCAGCTCATTTGGCTTTAGTGGTTTGCATTAGGATATCATCATTTACAAAATACTCTGAGGTACTGGATTATTCCTGTAAATTTGAGATTGTGGAGAAAAATGTAATCACTGGATAACAAATAAAAGTTTAGAAAAGGACAAAAGGACATGTGGCCCAACAAACCTGTTCCATGCTCAGATAAGGCATGTAACGTCTAGTTTTAGCTAGTTCACAGAATCGTTACAGTGCAGAAGGAGGCCATTCGGCCCATCGTGTCCACACTGGCTCTCTGAAAGAGCAATTCCCTCAGTTCCATTCCCCTGCCTTCTCCCCTTAACCCTGCACATTCTTCCTTTTCATATAACTGACAGTTGTTATTGGCAACCTTCTTTCAATCACTGCACATAGGGATTAAAAACTAGTTACGCTGTCAGAAATCATGTCTGAACTTGACACGGAGTTTTGAGGATTTAGCAGTTTGTGTGAGAAAGGAGCCAAGCTACAATTCAAACAGAAACATGTGTGATCTGTTCACATGTCTAGTTGGCAGTTTTCTGAATGAAATGGATCTAAACTGCTTAATTTTAGTTAGTGTCCTGCAGCTTGCCTCTCTCTAAATCTTTGTGGTGATGCAGGGCCTTTACACATGAAAAGGCTTTCAGCAATCTTTTGAGTGACTCCTTTAATTTTAACTGCCCAGATACTTCCATGGTTGATAAGGGTAACAAGCAAGAAAGAGCTTGTATTGATATAGCACCTTTCACATGCTTAAAGCCCTTTATGATTAAATGGTCACTTCTGGAGTGTACTCACTGTTATTATCAAGAGCAACATATACAAAAAGTAATTTTAATATATGGTTTAGTCGAGAGTATGTAAACCATTTATAATTTTCTTTATATGAAGAGTATGTATCCATTATTTTACTGTTAATTACTCAGTTGTTGATTTATTTTTCAATAAATTAGGTTGCCAGTTAAAACTGAAAACAAGGTCTGATGTTGTGTCATTCAGTCACTTCTCAAAGATGTGAGGAGGGTCCAGTGGTGACATAGGGTAGAATTAGTCATTAATATTATTTAAATAAAAGATTTCTGTTTGTTTTCCTGAGTGTGCTGTCTTAATTGCCTAGCTATCTTGTAAATGCTACTAAGAATATAGAGGATGAGGGCTTGCTTGTAAAAGTAATCTGAAACACAGAAACCTAAAATGTATCGAGAATACAAAGATCCAAAAACATAATACCATTCCGTTAGGAATTTACTGTCTTGAGGAACGATTCTTCAAGGTTTCTTCATGCTCTCTAAAGCTAGATCATGCAGAGGTCTTGAATATCTATAAAACTTTTATCCTAAAATTAATTGTCCTCAAAAATTGCATTTCTTGACATGACATTTACATGGTTTCAGCAAGTTTGGAATCAAGTTCAAGAAAATGTTTGGCCATCAATATCTGTAATTGCTGTAATATCATTAATAAGCAAGGAAAAATAAAAGGCAACAAAATTAATTGGGCTCCAGCTACCTTTAGTTTGCTGTTTGAAGAGTGCTGGGGGTAAAATTCATCTTGGGTGACAGCACAAAATGGCAGTAGCGAACCAGCACTCTGCTTTGTGCACTGTCAGATTCTTTTCTTCATCAACTTCAATGTGGAGTGTAAAATGGACTGCCAATTTGTTAGTGCCCATTTTGCGCTCCCATCCATGATGAACTTCATCCCCTCTAACTTTGCTGGGTTTGTATTTCTAATGTCAACAAAGCTCCCAAATAGCTGCTCTCTCTAGGTCATAGAATACTGTTTTATAACAATAGGAGCATTATACCATGCAGCAACTATTTATTATTTGGCTGCTCAGGTGCATATATAGGCTGTGTATAACTTTGTGTGATGCTTTAAGACCATAAAGTTTTATAGTTGGGCCTTTATAACATACATTTTCCATTTTACTAAAATTGTTGTTATTGAATGTCCATAACCCAAATTTATATCCGTAAAATGGTTGTGACAAAGACAGAACACCAAGGAAAGTGTCCATAAAATGATCTATCATAATATAATAGATCACTGTTGCTGATAATGAAAGTGCAGTGCTATTTTATCAAGTGTTCAATCGTTTAGCTAGATGAACAGTTTTGAGCATATGCCATGAGCAAGACCAGTGAACACTGCAGAACATTTTTTGCCAGCATTCTTCTCTTTTCTGCCCTCTCCCTTCCCTGAAGATTTTAACTTTAGTTGGTTCCAACAGAGACATTACAATGTAAGAAGCAGGAACATTGATGACTTTTTAATTACATGATGTTGACCTTCAAGTTTTTGTGATCTGGTGTGACATTCAGAAACAGATTAGAATAGTAAAATAAAGGGCTGGATCTTGTGTAGGAGGCGGGGCACCCGGTGCCAGGCCAAAAACATGGGGGGAACCCCGCCTCTGCATTTTTTTCAAACCCCGGAGCAATCCTCTGGTCTTGTGGGGTGAAAGTTTAAGGAGGTAAGATCCCTGTCTCATTAAAGACTTAATAGCGACCAGTATCCCACCCTCCAGAACTGCCGGCCAATCAGAGCGCTGGTAGCTCAGCAGTTTCGGCAGCGCCACCGGGAGCGGTGGCCACTGCTGGTACTGCAGAGACCTCGGACCCAGGCCCAGCACTAGAACCCTGGAGACTGGTAGGTGAGGTAGGAGTGGATGTTTGGTCCAGGGGGAGGGGTTCCTAGGGTGTACATTTTGTTCTACAAATTGCCCACAAAGAAAGCCCCCCCACACTCCAACACCACCCCCCCCAAGCCTGCAGGGAGGGCGCCTCATTTTTTGAGGCATCCTCCCCGCATGGTAGAGCCGCCGCCCAACCCCCCCCAAACTCCCACCCCTTGCTGGTAAGATCCCAGCGGTGGCGCAAAGAGGTCTCTATTTGGCCTCTGGGCAGGAAGGCCATTGTTGGCCTATTCCGCACCCCCACCACCACCACCACCATGAAACCTGCCATCAGGATGAGCACAAAATCCAACCTAAAGTGTGAATCCTTCTGTGATATAAGTAACACGTCACACAGGCTTGCACACCTCTTTGTGGACAAGATATATACTTGGAAATGCAATTTGAGAACTGGTTTCACATGATTAAAATTCTTATTCCACTAAATAGGATAGGTGATCATTCCTTCAAGTTGTTTTCCCTTACAACAACTTTGCTTAGAGATGAAGAGAAATTTCTTCACTCAAAGGGTTTTGAATCTTTGAAATTCACTATCCCAAAGAACTGAAACAGAGTTTGATAGATTTTTGGGTACAATAACAACTTATATTTATATAACTCCGTTAACATAATACAATGTCCCAAGGCATTTTACAGGAGTATTATAAAACAAAATATGATACTGAGCCACAAAAGGAGATATTAGGTCAGATGACCAAAATCTTGATCAAAGAGGTAGGTTTTAAGGAGTATCTTAAAGGAGGAAAGTGAGGTGGAGAGGCAGGGAGGTGTAGGGAGGGTATTCCAGAGCTTGGGGCCTAGGCAACTGAAGGCTTGACCACCGATGGTGGAGTGATTAAAAACAGGGATGCACAAGAGGCCAGAATTAGAGGAGCACAGATATCTTGGATGATTGTGGGGCTGGAGGAAATTACAGAGATAGGGTGGAGGCCATGGAGGGATTTGTAAACTAGGATAAGAATTTAAAATCAAAACTTTGCTTGACCGGCAGCCAGTGTAGGTCAATAAGCACAGGGGTGTTAGGGGAACAGGACTTGGTGCGAGTTAACACAGGGGCAGCAGAGTTTTGGATAACGCCAAGTTTACAGAGAGTAGAATGTGGGCGACCAGACAGGAGTGCATTGGAATATTTAAGTTTAGAGGTAATGAAGGCATGAATGACGGTTTCAGCAGCAGATCAGCTGAGATGGGTGAAATCAAGTGATGTTACCGAGGTGGAAGTAGGTCTTGGTGATGGCATGAATATGAGGTCAGAAACTCATCTCAGGGTCAAATGTGACACCAAAGTTGCGAACAGATTGGCTTAATCTCAGACTGTTGCCAGAGAGAGGAATAGAATCGGTAGCTTGGGAACAGAGTTCGCAGCGGGGACTGAAAACAATGGCCTCAGTCTTCCCAATATTTTTAATTGGAGGAAATTTCTGCTCATCCAGTACTGGATATCGGATAAGCAGTCTGATAATTTAGCAACAGTGGAGGAGTCATGAGAAGTGGTAGTAAGGTAGAGCTGAGTGTCGTCAGCATACATGTGAAAACTAACGCTGTGCTTTTGGATGATGTCACTGAGGGGCAGCATGTAGATGAGAAATAGGAGGGGTCCAAGGATGGATTCCTGAGGGACACCAGAGGTAACAGTGCTGGAGCAGGAAGAGAAGCCATTGCAAGTGATACTCTGGCTACAATTAGATAGAGCAGCATGGCATCAAGTGAGAGCAATCCCACCCAGCTGGGTGACAGTGGAGAGACATTGGAGGAGGATGGTGTGGCCAACCATGTCAAAGGCTGCAGACAGGTCATGAAGGATGAGGAAGGAAAGTTTACCTTTGTCACAGTCACATAGGATGTTATTTGTGACTTAGATAAGAGCTGTTTCGGTATTGTGGCAGGGATGGAAACCTGATTGGAGGGATTCTGGGAAAGATGGGAATGAATTTGGGAGGCGACAACATGTTCAAGGACTTTGGAGGGGAAAGGGAGGTTGGTGATGGCATGGTAGTTTGCAAGGGCAGTGGAGTCAAGGGTTGTTTTTTTGAGGTACTAAGGGATTTAAGGGATGGGGGACAGTGCGGGAAGCTGGACATGAGGTAGAAGATCAGCCATGATCTAACTGAATGGCAGAGCAGGCTCGAAGGGCCAAATGGCTTACTCCAGCTCCTATTTTTTCTGCTTATTATAAACGCATTGATGACTCCAAGTATCCTTCATTCTTTCTTTGCGTATCCTCTCTTTAATTGGACAACACTATTCATCACAAGAAATATATTTGTGTAATGAGCTTAAAAATGTATGATCCTTAGTTGTGGTCAGCCCTTTAAAAGTAGATGGTGAAACTCTTTCACACAGACCTCTTTAGGGCAGGATTTCCTAAATGTTTCCTTCTTAAGTTGCTTGTGGTTTACCAGACTAATCCGTTGGGTAGCCAGCTTGGTAATCCACAAATCGAACAACCAAGAGTTGATCAAAGCTTGTGGTAAGTAATAACTTTTTCCACAAAGCGAGTTCTATTATTAAATATTCTGAAGAGATTCGGAAATACCTGCTATTTCATTGTGTGTGAAATGAAGGAAAGAAAGACTTGCATTTATATAACAGCTTTCACAACCACTGAATATCTCAAAACGCATTACAGCCAATGAAGTACTTTTGAAGTGTAGTCAATGTTGTATTGCAGGAAATGCGGCAACCAGTATGCGCACAGCAAACTCCCACAAACAGTAATGTGATAATGACCAGATAATCTGTTTTTTGTGATGTTGATTGAAGGATATATATTGGCCAGGACACTGGGGATAACTCCCCTGCTCTTTGAAATAGTACCATGGGATCTTTTACATCCACCCAAGCAGATGGGGCCTCAGTTAACATCATATCCGAAAGACGGCACCACTGACAGTGCAATCAATGCTCCCTCAGTACTGCACTGGAGTACCATCCTTGATTTTTGGGCTCAAGCCCAAGTGGGATTTTGCTTTGCAATATCCCGACAGATGTGATACAGTGCTGTATAAGAGCATGTTCTTCCTTTCTGTTCTACTTGATCACCTGTCTTTTTTTTCCCAAAATATACTTTATTCATAAAAATCTGTAAAAAAAATACATTACAAACCAGTTCAAAACAGCAGAAAGTCAACAAAAGAAAGAGTGCAAAGGAGATCAGTTTCCTTCAATACAAGAGTGAGTTGCCTCACAACCCTTCCATTTCATTTTACATGCCATGTACATTTTGCAGCAAACCCATATTTTCTGGATACAGCCCGAGGGGTTTTCCATCAATCCAGCCCCTCAATTCACCTTGATGGGGGACCTTACACAGTGGTCTTTCCCCATTGAGCCTTTACCGTGGCTGCCCCAAACACGTAGTCCTGGACCTTGGAATGTGTCAGTCTGCAACACTCGGTCATGGACAACTCTTTGCACTGGAAGACCAACAAGTTTTGGGCAGACCAAAGAGCGTCTTTCACCGAATCGATGGTCCTCCAGCAGCAGTTGATGTTTATCTCGGTGTGCGTCCTTGGGAGCAGCCCGTAGAGCACAGAGTCTTGTGTTACGGAGCTGCTTATGATGACCCTTGACAAAAACTACTGCATCTCTTTCCACACTTGCTTTGCAAAGACACATTCCAGAAGGAGGTGGGCAAGCGTCTCTTCCCCACCACAGCCACCTCAAGAGCATTGTGCGGAGGGGGTGAGATTCCGGGCATGCAGGAAGGATCTGACAGGGAGGGCTATTCTCACCACCAGCCAAACTACATCTTGGTGCTTGTTTGAAAGTTCTGGTGCTGAGGCATTCTGCCAAATGACTTTGGCAGTCTGCTCGGGGAACCATCTGACAAGATCCACCATCTCCTTGAGGACATTCCGTGCAGACCACTGCCTGATGGATTGGTGGTCAAAGGTGTTTTTCCGTAGAATCTTTTCCATGAAGGGTAGGTGGTACGGCACGTCCAACTGGATGGAGCGTTCCACGGCAATGTGACCAGGCACATCTTTCGCAACACCGGGGACAGATAGAACCTCAGCACATAGTGACACCGGGTGTTTGCGCACTGGGGCCCTACGCACAGCTTGATGCAGCCGCACAGGAAGGTGGTCATCAGGATGAGGGCAACGTTGGGTACATTTTTCCCGTCCTGATCCAGAGGTTTGAACATCGTGTCTCTCCAGACCCGGTCCATTTTGGATCCCCAGATGAAGCGGAAAATGGCTTGGGTGACTGCCACGGTGCAGGAGTGGGGTATGGGCCAGACCTACGCCACGTACAGCAACAACGTGAGCGCCTCACAGCTGATGACCAGGTTCTTACCCACAATGGAGAGAGATCGCTGCTCCCACATGCTCAGCTTATGGTGCACCCTGGCTACTTGCTCCCTCCAGGTTTTGGTGCACGCCCCGGGCCTTCCGAACCATATCCCCAGCACCTTCAGATAGTCTGACCTGACGGTGAAGGGGACAAAGGATCGGTCAGCCCAGTTCCCAAAGAACATGGCCTTGCTCTTGCCGTGGTTAACTTTGGCTCCCGAGGCCAGTTCCAACTGCTCACAGATGCTCATCAGTCTGCGAATGGAAAGCGGATCTGAGCAGAAGATGGCGAAATCATCCATGTACAGGGAGGTTTAAACCTGAGTGCCTCCACTGCCTGGGATTGTCACCCCTCTTATGCTCACATCCTTCCTAATAGACTGAGCAAAGGATTCAATACAGCAAACAAACAAGACAGGGGAGAGAGGACAGCCCTCTCTGACACCAGATTGGATCGGGAAACTTTCAGATTCCCAACCATTGATTGAAACTGCGCTACTGATGTTTGTGTAGAGCAGTTTGATTCAATTGCAGATTCCCTCCCCAAACCCCATTTTGGAAAGCACGTCCATCATGCAGGTGTGTGATATCCTGTCAAAGGCCTTCTCCTGGTCCAGGCTGATGAGGCAGGTGTCCACCCTCCTGTCCCGTACATGTGCTACTCAGGGATACGATTGCCTAAGACTATCAGAGATCTTCCTGCTGGGTACAGTACAGGTCTGGTCAGGGTGAATCACCATCTCCAGAGCAGACTTGACTCGACTGGCGATGACTTTGGTCAGAATCTTGCAGTCAACATTAAGCAGTGAGATGGGCCGCCAATTTCTGATTTCTGCCCTCTCCCCCTTCCGCTTGTAGATGAGGGTGATGATGCCTTTCCTCATGGATTCTGACATGCTGTCGGCCAGGAGCACACTCTCGTATACTTCCAGCAGGTCTGGGCCGACCCAGTCCCACAGGGCCGAATACAACTCAACCGGTAAGCCATCACTTCTGGGAGTTTTACTCGTCTCGAAGGACCTGACGGCCTTTGTCAGCTCATCCAGAGTTAGCGGCTTGTCCAGTCCCTCCCTCATGCTGTCATCTAAGACCTCTGTGATAGATGGCAGGAAGGACTGGGAGGCTGTGCTGTCTGTGGGCTTCGCGCCGTATAAAAGGATTTGCTGATCCTTAGTATGTCGGACTGCGAAGACTTTACCGAGCCATCTTCTCCCTTCAGGCTGCTTATCACAGAGCTCTCTCTGTGTATTTTTTAGAAGAAGTTACGTGAGCAAGTCTCATCCTGCTCAATGGAGCGGACTCTGGACCGGAAGATGATCTTGGAGGCCTCCGTGGCAAAGAGTGAGGCCTGCTGGCTGTTCACCTCATGGAGGTCCTCCTTGACCTCAACCCCCATTGACTGCAGCCGGAGCAGATTTTGCATTCTTTTCTGGAGTCGGGACATTTCCCTCTGTCTTTCTCTTGCCCTCTGAACACCTTTGAAGATAAAGAACCTCTTGATGTTCTCCTTGATCGCCTCCCACCAATGAACTGGAGAGTCAAAGAGCGGTTTCACGGTTCTCCAATGTTCTCTGGGGTTAGCAGTGTAGCGTTGAGCTTCCATGTCCCCCTGCCAACCCGTTGGTCATCCTATAAGTGACAGTCGGCTAGTAAGAGGCAATGGTCGGAGAAGAACACCGGCTTGACGTTGGTGGATCTGACTGTGACAGCACGAGACACAAACAGCAAGTCAATCCTGGAAGGGGCAGACCCGTCCGATCTTGACCATGTGTATCTACGCTGCGCTTCTTCTGCAGGTTTGCTGAAGACATCATGCATCTTGGCATCTTTTACTGTTTCCATTAGGAATCTGGACGTAGCGTCCAGTTTGCTGTCGTCATCGCTGGATCGTCCAGATGCATCGATGATGCAGTTGAAGTCACCGCCTAGAATGACTGGCCTGGACGTCGCCAGCAGCAGTGGGAGCTTCTGGAAGATGGCCAGCCGCTCGCTGCATTGAACCGGGGCGTACACGTCGATCAGCCGGAGCAGAGCATTGTTGTACATTACATCTGCTATGAGGAGGCGACTGCCCACCACCTCCTTAAATTCAGAGATGGTAAAGTAACCTCCCCGCAGCAGAATACCCAGGCCGGAGGAATGGGAATCATTACCCTCTGACCAGATCGATGGCCTGTGGGACCACCATTACAACCATTGCCTGTAGGTGCTGAGGTGTGGTATTCCACACTCTAGCAGAAACATTTGCTCGGCTTTGACCTTGGCAAGGTAGTCCAAGGTTGAAACACATCGCATAGTGGATTTAATGCTACGCACGTTAATTGAAGCAATCTTTATACCCATTTTTAAGTTAGTTGTTGCTTCCCACACCATTTATCCTTGCTAGTCCCAGTCCTTCGGTATGTTCCTGCATACCCATAGTGTACACAAGTTGTTTCACGTTCGTTGGGCTCAGAAACCCCTCCTGCTTTCTCATGCAGGGGTGACATCGGGGGGGGCGGGTCTTGTAGGCAGCAAGGATTGGGCTGTCCTCTGCTGTTGGTATCTTACCCCTCTGTTCCTCCTCGAAAACATCATTGCTTCCCGGAGCTGGAGTGCGCCTGATGCTTCTTTGTTCTTGGTGTCCCGGAGGCTGGGATGCGCTGGGCATGTCGCTAGGTTCGGCGCTTTGGGTTTGGGGCATGCCCATCATAGCTTCCAGTGCCCAGGGGCTGGGGGGCTTTATCTTCCAGCTCCTTTGAGTCTACCACTTCTTTTGCAGGTGCCATCGTTCTGGCCTTTCCTCGTCCAGTGAGCTGCCGTAGTCTGTCTCAGACGGTAGCCTCCTCTTGCCACTGGTTTGGGAGGTGGCCTGTTCCGTTTTTTGAAGTTTTCTTTTGTGGTTTTACTTGATCTCCTGTCACATTGCTCATAATTATGTTCTGCAGCAAGGTTGTGATAGTTAACTGCTAAGAGGGAGCTTTGTTTAATGTAGCCTTCCCCTTTAACGCCATTGTTCATGTATTCCCTGGGGGAAAGTGCGTTACATAGGCAAATTCTCAAGCCAATGAGATAAATTTTTAGAGTGTATTGTTATTTTGTTGAAACATTCCTTTGAGCTCAGTTAATAATTAGTTAATACTGATGCACTCTGATGTGCTGTACAGCAGTCTTTTACATACTGGGCAGTCACAGTTAATAAGTAACTTGAATACATCCTATTGTTTTGTACCTTTCTGATTCACAAGTCATGGGAGTCAGTTGCCAGTGATCGCCAGAGTTGGCAGACAGCCATAAAGGTGGGGCTAAAGAGTGGTGAGTTGAAGAGGCTTAACAGTTGGCAAGAAAAAAGACAGAATCGCGAGGAGCGAGCCAACTGTGTAACAGCCCCGACAACTAATTTTATCTGCAGCACCTGTGGAAGAGTCTTTCACTCTAGAATTGGCCTTTATAGCCACTCTAGGCGCTGCTTCACAAACCACTGACCACCCCTAAGTGCTTACCCATTGTCTCTCGAGATGAGGAGGCCAAAGAAAAAAGATTTGCAAGGTAAATAATTAAAAGATGTGAACCACTTTGCAGAACCAAATTGGTTAGAATAATCCTTAACTGATTGTTGTATCCTCTGTTTTGTTAAATCCATTCTCACTTTGTTCTGCCCTATATTGTTTTTCTTCCTTTTCCCAATCTTTTCTGCACTGGTGGGCAGAATTTCAACTGCCAAGGAAAGCAGGTTTGGATGCCCAGATGGGGATGAGAGTTAAAGCGAAGAAAAGTGGCTTTGGGTCAGGAACCCAACATGATCCTGCCCATTTCCAGGTTTTACCTGGGTGGGTTTACAGGCATGTGACGAGCCCCCTTAGAGTTGTCGAGTAGGTAATTAAGATATTCAAAAAAGGCAACTAATCCAGCATTCTGGCTTTCACAGACAGCACCTTTGTTTCCTGAGCTGTATGGAACTTGCCAGGGTCAGCAAGGCGAGAGCACAGCCCGGAGTCATTGACCAATGGAAATGAAGTGTGTGACGCTTTTAAAGAGTGAAATTGTAAAGCTTGTGACTAGCCTCTCTGATGGTTTTATGCTTACAGGATTGTACTGACAGCCTAATTTCATTTCTTTGGAGGTCATTTCCAGCCCCTAGCACAGAATATACAGGCAGGGGATCAGCTTTCTCAATATGACAGAGCAACAGTGCCTCAGGATGCTCAGGCTTTTGCAGCAGGTTTTTGTTGACATCTGCAGTTTCCTGGAACAAGACCTCCTTGCATGAGGGTGAGGTGGGCATGGTCGGTGACCTTCAAGGTCGTTACACCCCTGAATTTGTTCACCCCTGGCTCCTTGTGAGTGTTGCTTGTTCAGGTGGAAGTGGGATGCTAATTCCGTGGCTGAGTTAAAGAGGCACAGCAAAGCCCGCTAATAAAAGAAACAATTTCCTGACCCGCTACCGGCCTCCCCTCTGCGTGTTCAGATAAAATACATCCTATGTGTTTAGTTCCTTTGCAGTCATTTCTGTTTCCGCCTTTTTGCCTTTAATTTTTAGTTTCCTTTTAAAGAGGTCTGAGCAGTATCTACTAAGTGGGCCGAATGGTCTACTTGTGCGCCTGTTTATGTTCTTATGCACTGTGGGTGTACCTACACTACATGGACTGCAGTTGTTTAAGAAGGTGGCTCACCACTACATTCTCAAGGGCAATTAGGGATGGGCAATAAAAGCTGGCCTTGCCAGTGACACTCCCATTATTAGAGTGGTATAACTCACACGTCCTAAAGCAAGACTGAACATGGAAGCCGACTTTAGCAAAGGTAATAAACAGTCCACTACAGGCTACTGTTGATAATTAACCAGCTGGCTTGGCTCATTTGGTGAGCATCCTTCCTGCCCAAGTCAAGTTAACTCTGCGTTGGCCTAATTGGTGCAATGGTTTTGGCTGGAGAAGCAGGGGGGAGCTTATCAGTGCTCTATGATTGTAAACTGCACTGTTTTAGCAGCTACAAGTTCCAGCAGTACCCCAGCACTCAATCAGGGATAGACTCTCAAGTGCTGTTTTCTTCATAGCTGGGGCTGGAAACTCTTAAACATGGAGTTGGGCACCCATATGTGTCAGACACATCAACTGACCGAACAAAAATGGCCAGGAGAACTGCAACAACAGATAGAGGACTGGACCACTTTTTGAAAGAAACATTTATGTTTTGGGCTTAACACAGAAGACAGAAGACCTTCTGTTTTCATCTAAAAGGGAACATATTGAAAAAAGCGCTATGGCTCAGGCCACATCTGTGTGATTCTGACAGCCCAGACACGCAGTAAGCATTTGGTTAGTTCTAGAATTGTCAGCATTTAAAAATAATGTTTTATAAATCAACATAAAACAAAATGTGAAGTCACAGTGGTGTGAGTGATTTGTGTTGTGCATGCTGATGTTACTGATCTGATAAGATTGAAGGTGGATGGTTCACAACTGGAATTGATCAGAGATGTGGCAGAGGGATACGAAAGTGAAACTTTGTAGCTGCTATGTGTGGTTACACTGCTTTCAACTGAAATATGGGTCTTTAAGATAATTATCATGACTCTTATATTGACTGCTACATACTCAACATTGGACCAAACTTAGTAGATTGTGGATCCAAAATTGGATTAATGTAATTGAGTTGAGAGATTTGAAGGGTTTTTTAAGAATTTTGAACTATTTAGATGTTACTTTAGTACAGAATATCTCAGATTGTAAGGATACAGTATTTTTGCTGTATTAGACTGCTTTGCTGCCATATCTTAACTTCTCCCATTATTTTGTGCTGTACGTACGCTAAGGATCAAAAGCCTTTTGTTAATCTGCAGTAGTGTGCATTTGAGTATAGCTCTACCTAGATAGCAACTCCTAACTTAATACTGGCACAACACATTAATTTTGTAGACACTAGCTTTGCTACTTATACGTTTTGGAAAGTCCTGGAGCAGAGTGGCCACAGCAAACATCCTAAAAGTGCAGAAGGTGTCCATAATTTTTCATCGTGTTTTTCCCCTGCTTTACACCCAGGGCATGCTGAGTTGCAGACACAAAGCAGAGGAAAAATGGGCAGAGATTACTTATGGCAGGTCTCCATCTCCTTTTGCATTACTCAGGGAGCTCTTGTGGGGTCGGCTGAAGTGGAATGATTATGCTCACATTAGGCACAACCATGGTAATCAGGCAGGAGAGACATAATGGGAAGACGAATAGTACAAGGGCTCAGACCAGCCTAGACATTGAAAGTCCTTCACTGTCGCTGGGTCAAAATCCTAGAACTCCCTTCCTAACAGCACTGTGGGTGTACCTACCCCAAATGGACTGCAGCGGTTCAAGAAAGCAGCTCACCACCACCTTCTCAAGGGCAATTAGGGATGGGCAATAAATGCTGGCCTGGCCAGCGTCGCCCACATCCCATGAATGAATTTTTAAAAAGTCAGCGTTGTGGGTGGCAGGAAGAAGAGAAGCAGCCAAAAGAACATGGTCAGTGGAAAGAAAATCATAAAAACAAGCTAAGTTGAGCCTGGGTGATGAGGAATAACATTTTGGGCATTGGGAAGGTGAGAATTTATTAACTTAGTCAGGGCAGAAGGAGATATATGAGTGCTGATTAGCACTGATATCTCCCAGGACATAAGATTGCTGCTTAGACAGTTGCTACTATCAGTAATGTTCCATATCCCATCCATTATTTCATCATTTCTTCCACCACCTGGTTCTTTTGAAATTCTCTTTTATATGTTTGTTGAGTCTGTTATGAGGTATGAATGGGGGAGAAGAAGAAAAACAAGCAGGTTGCAAAAGGAACAGAAGATATACTTCCAAGCAAGAATTTATAAACTTATAATAAACGCTATAAAATGTGTATGCGCAAGTGCTGAGAGTTTGCCAGGTGGGGGTGGGGTGGTGGCAGGGAACCTGGAAATGCTGGAATCACTGAGATCTAGCTGAATTTAACGGCAGGACCTTCATATTGCAAAGGCCAGTGGCAGGCTGGAAGATTGGGAAACTCTTAAAGCTCAACAATGAGTTACTAAAAAAGTAATAAAAAGAGCAAAGATAAATTATGAAAGAAAACTAGCGCAAAATAAAAAAACAGATAGCAAAAGCTCATATAAGTATATAAATGGGAAGAGAGTAGATAAAGTGAATGCTGGTCCCTTGGAGGATGAGACTGGGAAGTTAATAGTGGGGAACACAGAAATGGTGAAGACACTAAATCAGTATTTTGCCTCAGTTTTCATGGTGGAGGACACTAGTACCATCCCAATAGTAACAGGTAATGTGAAGGTTATAGAAAGGGAGGAACTTAGAACAATCATCATCACTAGGGAAAAAGTACTGAGCAAACTATTGGGATTGAACGCAGATAAGTCCCCAGGGCCTGATGGCCTACATCCTAGGGTTGTAAAGGAAGTGGCAGCAAAGATAGTGGATCCATTGGTTATAATATTCCAAAATTCCCTGAATGCGGGAAAGGTTCCAGTGGATTGGAAAAATGCCTATATAATGCCCTTATTCAAAAAGGGAAGGAGGCAGAAAGTAGGAAACTATAGACCTGTTAGTTTAACATCTGTCGTTGGGAAATTGTTAGAATCCATTGTAAAGGAAATAATAACAGGACATTTAGAAAGTTAAAACGCAATCCATCAGAGTCAGCATGGTTTGATGAAGGGTAAATCATGTTTGACTAATTTGCTAGAGTTTTTCGAAGATGTAACAAGTAAAGTGGATAATGGGGATCCTGTAGATGTAGTATATCTGGACTTCCAGAAGGCATTTGATAAGGTGCCGCACAAAAGGTTAATACACAAGGTAAGGTCACATGGGGTTAGGGGCAATTTATTAGCTTGGATAGAGGATTGGCTAACCAACAGAAAATGGAGAGTCGGGATAAATGGGTCCTTTTCTGGTTAGCAAGATGTAACTAGTGGGGTGCCACAGGGTTCAGTCCTCAGGCCCCAACGATTTACAATCTATATTAATGACTTGGATGCAAGGAGAGAAGGTACTATAGCCAAATTTGCAGATGACACTAAAATAGGTGGAATAGTAAGTTGAAATAAAGAAATAAGAAATTTACAAATGAATATGATAGGTTAGGTGAATGGGCCAAAATTTGGCAGATGGAGTTTAACATGGATAAGTGTGAGGTTTCCATTTTGGTCGGAAGAATAGAAAGGCAAATTATTATCTAAATGGAGAGAAACTTCAGAGTGCTTCGGTACAGAGGGATCTGGGTGTCCTTGTGCATGAATCACAGAAAACTAGTATGCAGGTGCAGCAGGTGATAAGGAAGGTAAATGGAATTTTGGCATCTATTGCTAAAGGAATAGAGTATAAAAGTAGGGAAGTGTTGCTGCAGCTGTACAAGGCTTTAGTGAGACTGCATCTGGAGTATTGCGTACAGTTTTGGTCCTCTTACTTGAGGAGGGATGTAGTTGCATTGGAGGCAGTTCAGAGAAGGTTCTCTGGATTGATTCCAGAGATGGGGGGCTTGTCTTATGACGAGAGATTGAGCAGTTTAGGCCTATACTGTCCAGAGTTTAGAAGAATGAGAGGAGACCTGATTGAGGTATAGAAGATGATTAAGAGGATTGACAAAGTAGACGTAGAGAGGATGATTCCTCTGGTGGGGCAATCTAGAATGAGAGGTCATAGTTTTAGGATAAGGGGTAGCAGATTTAAAACATATTAGGAGAAATTACTTCTCTCAAAGGGTCGTGAGTCTATGGAAATCATTACCCCAGAGTGCGGTGGATGTCGGGACATTGAGTAAATTTAAGGAGGAGCTAGACAGATTTTTAATTAGTAATGGGTTGAAGGGTTATGGAGAACGGGCAGGAAAGTGGAGTTGAGACAAAGATGAGATCAGCCATGATCGTATTGAATGGTGGAGCAGGCTCGAGGGGCTGAATTGCCTACTCCTGCTTCTAGTTCCTATGTTCTAATATTATCGCTTTTCTTACTCCATTTCCCGCTTGGCAATTGATCAGATTATTTGTCTGGTTGCTCGGCAGGAGAAACAGCGATAGAAGGCTGCAGCTGGGGACCAGGACTGTTGCGGGGGGGAGGGGGGTGATGGGCAGGCGCGATCTGGAGGGAAGGAGGTACTGGGAAAATTGCAGGATTGGGGTGGCTCGGAAATATCGCATGCCCGTGAGGTGAGCTGACTGACAATCAGGAGGGAGAGGGATCGGGAAACATTGTAGGTTGGTGTTGGTGGGGGGTGTGGGGGTGAGCTGTGGCCAATCCTGGCAGAAGGCTCGATTTGAAGAGCTGGGATGATGCCCTTCTCCTTTTGGCCCATAAGCAGTGTCTAACTAGCATTTAACTGCTTGAAATATCGGGCTGAATTTTTGTAAGGATGGCGAGCGTCAAAACTGCCGCGGCACAGACACGAGATGTGTGCCGTGGAGCTGCTGTGATACTTCATGTGGCGGCTCATTAACTTGGAGCGGGCGGGCTGCCCGCCTCCGGTGACATAGAGGGGCTGGGCGCTCTGTCCCTGGCACCGGCGTCGACCGCCACCCTGCAGGCACTGGTGTCATTTTTAAAGGGTTTCAGGCCCTTCCATTTCATTTTACTGTTTAATGGTACAGGTTTTTTTAAAATTCAGACAAAAATATATTCACTCTTCTAATCCTCTCTTCCAACCACCCCCCCCCAATGGATAATCAGTTTATTATTGTTCCTCTTTCTCCCCCCCCCAAAAAAGTAAATTTTTGATTACGACCTTTCCCCTCCCAAAATTTCTTTACTTTAACCTTCAACCCCTTCCCACCATCCCCTCAGTCAGTTGCATATATTTTTGCCGTTTCCTCCCCCCCCACCCAGCGCCCTGAAAACTTCGCTCCTCCCCCCTCCACACCAGTGTTCCACCTTGGATCTCCATATGGAGATCCGAAGGTGCGGGAGTTCCGTCAGCCGGCTGGAATATTGGCGTGGGACTGTTGTCGTGAGGAGGTAAGTAATTATTCATTTGTTTAAATATGAAGCTTTTTGCCCACTGGCGGGGGTGGGGGGGGGAGGGGGCGGTCCGCCCCGAGCCTCGCCACCGCCGGTAAAATGGGGCAGAGACTTCCCAGCATCAAGGCCTGCGGCGGGTCTCTCAGAGTTATTTTCCGGCACCCCCCCTTGCCATGACCCCCAACGTTAGGGGGGCTGGTAAAATCCAGACCATCATGTCTGTGCTGGCTGAAAAACAGCTATCCAGCCTAATTCCACGTTCCAGCTCTTGGTCATTAGCTCTGTAGGTTGTGGTACTTCAAGTACATATCCAAGTATTTTTCAAATGCAGTGAGGGTTTCTGCCTCCACCACCTTTTCAGGCAGTGAGTTTCAGACCCCTACCACCTTCTGGGTGAAAATATTTCTCCTCAACTCCCCTCCAATCTTTCTACTAACTACTTTAAATCTATGCACCCAGTTATTGATCTCTCTGCTAATGGAAGTAGGTCCTTCCTATCCACTCTATCTAGACCCCTCATAATTTTATACATCTGAATTAAATCTCCCCTCAGCCTCCTGTGTTCTAAAGAAATCAACCCCAGCCTATTACATTTTTCTTCATAGCTAAAATTCTCCATTCCAGGCAACCTCCTTATAAATCTCCTCTGTACCCTCTCTTGTGTGATCACATTCTTCCTATAATGCGATGATCAGAATTGACGCAGTAATCTAGCTGCAGAATAACCAGTCCGCCTCGAACTGGCTGCTCCCATCCCTGTTCAACTGCATGATATCCTGAGCTGAGGAAACCTGGCCAACCAGTGTTAAATTTAAATAGCTACCAAAATATCAGGAAGAAGGACTCAATGAGCTGTTATAATCACAGATCGCTGGTCCAGAGCAGGTTCCTTGGACACTTTGAAACCCAGCACGGTAAAACAGAAGCAGGCATGTTTGCGGCAGGTTGGGGTCAGGTTTCACAAATTTACTGATTTAACCCACGCCCACCCCACCCCTGACCCTCTTCCGCCCTTCCTGCCGGGTGGGGGGCATTCAAATCCCCTCAATAGTTGTGACTGAAACAGGGGCGACTGAAAACCGTGACAGAGTAAGTAAGGTGAAATGTGACCAGGAAGTGGGTGTTATATGCAAGACTCTATAATACTATCTGATATCCTGTGATGCTTCACATAAGAAATAAGAACAAGTATAGTCTTTAGGTAAACTGGAGTTAAGAGGACAGGAAACTACTGAACCAGAGCATGCAGTTGTAATTCAATCCCCATTTTAAAGTCATAGGCCAGAAATTTACATTGGGTGGGAGGCCACGCCCACTGGCCTAAAAGTCAGGGGCAAACCCTTCTTCACCGGGCCTGGGGAGCCAGGCCAGGATTTTTCGCTCCCCAGTCCTAATGGAGCTGCTGGCCAATCAACTGGCCCCAGAACTTGGGTAAGTTTTTAGGATATTGCCAGGGACAATCGGCTGGGCCCTGGTGAGGCAAATGGGGTTGGTTGGGGGTGGGAAGTGAGTGTTGTCCATTGGGGATGGTTGGGGCTTGGCGGGGGGTCCTCTGTGGGGCACAGGATAGCTGATCAGGAGCGCCTCTCCCAGGTTTTACCAGGCAGGATTCTTGGGACCTTTGTTATCTGGCACTGAGGGTAAAATACCAGCAGTGACGAGAGGAAGCCCTTAAGTGGCAATTAATTGACCACTTAGGGGCCGTGATTGGCCTGGGATTGGTGGGCTGTTTCTTGCCGCCCTGTGTAAAATTGGGGCAGGAGGGGGTCGGGAATGGCTCATTCCCCCACCTCCCACTCAATTTTAGCCCCCACCACCACCTCTCATTAGGGACCATAAAATTCCAGCCGCACATTCTGTAATTTTCATATTTTCACTATTAATTTCCATGTACACATTTACAATAGAAAGAGCCTTTTATAAGTTTGTAACACTGTAATTACACTCTCTGACTAGTGTTGCTGCTGCAGCACCACCACTGGGCAGAGAGACTAGTTACAGCATGACAGGTTCACACAGACTCTTTCTATTATAACTATGAACGTAGGAATTTATGAAAATTTGGCAAGATGTCCATACAGACATAAGACTTAATACATTTACCAAAAAATAGCTATTTTATATTGGGCATGATCTCATTTTGCAATGTACTAACATTGCATGATTCAGATTTCATCAGACAAGATCCGCTGTTAATACAATGCAGATTTTCCTCAAGGTCCAGTTGCTCTGGTTAAAAGCAACTATTTTTCCTCAATCTAACACTAAAATTATTGAGACTCAGTTTTAAAAAAAATAAGAAGAATCTATTTACCCCAACAGTAACATTCAAACTCATAATATTTAAACTGCATGAAAATTGGATCTACCAGTGCACAACATTGCATTTGACAGAATGCTTTATTGCATATGGCAGAATCCTTCTTAGTTTATCTTTAATGTGCATAACGCATTAAAGAAAGCCACAGGAGATAAACTAGATTGGAAGGTTCACAGTCAAATTCTTGGATGTGCACGGGTTTTAGCAGATACTATCTCTGGGCTCACTGGGTATGTAGTAATTCTATTAAAGTAAGAATGAAGAAAGAATGTGTGCTTTCTTGCTTAGGGCATTGTTGTATTGTGAAGAAAATGATGTGTAACTTAGAAATAAATCTTGTTCCCGTATCTCTTGTAAAATCCTGTGCTGTGCTTGTTTCTATTGACATAATTCAGATCAGAGTAGGTGGCATAACCAGCTGGTTAGGCTAATAATAATTGCCTTTCTGTGTAGAAATTTTTGAAATTGAATACATTCCAAATGTAGCAGCCCTTTGAAGGTTTGAGGCTCTGACTGAATGTAATTGTATAGCTAAAGTAATTAATATATTTATAAATCTATATTGAAGGGGCACCATATATTTCACTAAACTACAGCAAAAATTATCGGCTTAAGTTCTATTGACCATCAAAACAATCAAAATGAAGATACATTTTTTAAAAAGTAAAATCAGTTTGGTGATGTACATTTCTCAATCACTGAACAATTTATGAATTCTACATTCTGTGCTAAATTTCTCCCGCCCCCCCCCCCCACCACCCCCATTCCAATGTGCACTGAAAATGTTACTGTGGTTAAAGTGCAGTCCTCAGCAGGTACAATATCACCAATACAATGGATAGAGTCAAATTATACATGTTATTTTTCTGCATTCTGAATAGTAAAACTATTAATGTTACTGAAATTGATAATATAACCCAAGAAACTCCAGTTTCGGTTTACATTTGGCTATGAAGCAGCTTTTTCGGGAGCAGAGTGTGAGCGAGTGAGCAGCTGGGAAGCAGCTTTTTCGGGAGCAGAGTGTGAGCGAGTGAGCAGCTGGGAAGGTCAGTTTGAAAGTAAATTTAATTTCCTTTTGTTTTTCGGCGGAGGCCAGGGGGCTGCTGGGTAAGTAAAACACTATATATTTGGGTGGTTTCTGAACCCGAGACACCACACTTGTCGTGTCTCCCACCCGCCCTCCTCCTCTAACCAAAAAAAAAGGACTCGGTGGAGTGTTTATAAGGTAAGGCTTTTTCGATTTCTCTGGTTTTATTGTGATTGGTAAAAACTTTTCGTTCCTTTTTCATTTAACTAAGTTAAGCTTAAGATTAAAAATGGCAGGAGATCTCAGACCCATGTCATGCTCCTCTTGCTCAATGTGGGAGCTCAGGGACATGGCTGATGTCCCTGACTCCTTCACGTGCAGGAAGTGTGTCCAACTGCAGCTCTTGTTAGACCGCATGACGGCTCTCGAGCTGCGGATGGACTCACTTTGGAGCATGCGCGATGCTGAGGAGGTCGTGGATAGCACGTTTAGTGAATTGGTCACACCGCAGATTAGGATTGCTGAGGGAGAAAGGGAATGGGTGACCAAAAGGCAGAGAAAGAGCAGGAAGGCAGCGCAGGAGTCCCCTGCGGTCATCTCCCTCCAAAACAAGTATACCGTTTTGGATACTGTTGAGGGAGATGGCTCACCAGGGGAAGGCAGCAGTAGCCAGGTCCATGGCACTGTGGCTGGCTCTGCTGTTCAGAAGGGCGGGAAAAAGAGTGGAAGGGCTATAGTCGTAGGGGATTCGATTGTAAGGGGAGTAGATAGGCGGTTCTGTGGTCGAAAACGAGGCTCCCGAATGGTATGTTGCCTCCCAGGTGCACGGGTCAGGGATGTCTCAGATCGGCTGCAGAACATTCTAAAGGGGGAGGGTGAACAGCCAGTTGTCATTGTGCACATTGGCACTAATGATATAGGTAAAAAACGGGATGAGGTCCTACAAGCAGAGTTTAGGGAGTTAGGAGCCAAGTTAAAAAGTAGGACCTCAGAGGTAGTAATCTCAGGATTACTACCAGTGCCACGTGATAGTCAGAGTAAAAATGAAAGAATAGTCAGGATGAATGCGTGGCTTGAGAGATGGTGCAGGAAGGAGGGGTTCAGATTTTTGGGACATTGGGACCGGTTCTGGGGGAGGTGGGACTATTACAAATTGGACGGTCTACACCTGGGCCGGACTGGAACCAATGTCCTTGGAGGTGCTTTTGCTAATGCTGTTGGGGAGGGTTTAAACTAATGTGGCAGGGGGATGGGAACCAATTGAGGTCAGTTGACAGTAAGGAGGTAGTAACAAAAGCCTGTAAGGAACTAGATAATGAAGTCAGTGTGACTAAGGGGAAGAGCAGGCAGGGAGCAGATGATGAATATAAAGGGACTGGTGGTCTGAGGTGCATTTGTTTTAATGCAAGAAGTGTAGTAGGTAAGGCAGATGAACTTAGGGCTTGGATTAGTACCTGGGAGTATGATGTTATTGCTATTACTGAGACTTGGTTGAGGGAAGGGCATGATTGGCAACTAAATATCCCAGGATATCGATGCTTCAGGCGGGATAGAGAGGGAGGTAAAAGGGGTGGAGGAGTTGCATTACTGGTCAAAGAGGATATCACAGCTGTGCTGAAGGAGGGCACTATGGAGGACTCGAGCAGTGAGGCAATATGGACAGAACTCAGAAATAGGAAGGGTGCGGTAACAATGTTGGGGCTGTACTACAGGCCTCCCAACAGCGAGCGTGAGATAGAGGTACAAATATGTAAACAGATTATGGAAAGATGTAGGAGCAACAGGGTGGTGGTGATAGGAGATTTTAATTTTCCCAACATTGACTGGGATTCGCTTAGTGTTAGAGGTCCAGATGGAGCAGAATTTGTAAGGAGCATCCAGGAGGGTTTTCTAGAGCAGTATGTAAATAGTCCAACTCGGGAAGGGGCCTTACTGGACCTGGTGTTGGGGAATGAGCCCGGCCAGGTTGTTGAAGTTTCAGTAGGGGACTACTTTGGGAATAGTGATCACAATTCCGTAAGCTTTAAAATACTCATGGACAAAGACGAGAGTGGTCCTAAAGGAAGAGTGCTAAATTGGGGGAAGGCCAACTATACCAAAATTCGGCAGGAGCTGGGAAATGTAGATTGGGAGCAGCTGTTTGAAGGTAAATCCACATGTGATATGTGGGAGGCTTTTAAAGAGAGGTTGATTAGCGTGCAGGAGAGACATGTTCCTGTGAAAATGAGGGATAGAAATGGCAAGATTAGGGAACCATGGATGACAGGTGAAATTGTGAGACTAGCTAAGAGGAAAAAGGAAGCATACATAAGGTCTAGGCGGCTGATGAAAGACGAAGCTTTGAAAGAATATCGGGAATGTAGGACCAATCTGAAACGAGGAATTAAGAGGGCTAAAAGGGGTCATGAAATATCTTTAGCAAACAGGGTTAAGGAAAATCCCAAAGCCTTTTATTCATATATAAGGAGAAAGAGGGTAACTAGAGAAAGGATTGGCCCACTAAAGGACAAAGGAGGAATGTTATGCTTGGACTCAGAGAAAATGGGTGAGATTCTAAACGAGTACTTTGCATCGGTATTCACCGAGGAGAGGGACATGACGGATGTTGAGGTTAGGAACAGATGTTTGATTACTCTAGGTCAAGTCGGCATAAGGAGGGAGGAAGTGTTGGGTATTCTAAAGGGCATTAAGGTGGACAAGTCCCCAGGTCCGGATGGGATCTATCCCAGGTTACTGAGGGAAGCGAGAGAGGAAATAGCTGGGGCCTTAACAGATATCTTTGCAGCATCCTTAAACACGGGTGAGGTCCCGGAGGACTGGAGAATTGCTAATGTTGTCCCCTTGTTTAAGAAGGGTGGCAGGGATAATCCAGGTAATTATAGACCGGTGAGCCTGACGTCAGTGGTAGGGAAGCTGCTGGAGAAGATACTGAGGGATAGGATCTATTCCCATTTGGAAGAAAATGGGCTCATCAGTGATAGGCAACATGGTTTTGTGCAGGGAAGGTCATGTCTTACCAACTTAATAGAATTCTTTGAGGAAGTGACAAAGTTGATTGATGAGGGAAGGGCTGTCGATGTCATATACATGGACTTCAGTAAGGCGTTTGATAAGGTTCCCCATGGCAGGCTGATGGAGAAAGTGAAGGCGCTTGGGGTCCAAGGTGTACTAGCTAGATGGATAAAGAACTGGCTGGGCAACAGGAGACAGAGAGTAGCAGTAGAAGGGAGTTTCTCAAAATGGAGGCGTGTGACCAGTGGTGTTCCACAGGGATCCGTGCTGGGACCACTGTTGTTTGTGATATACATTAATGATTTGGAGGAAAGTATAGGTGGACTGATTAGCAAGTTTGCAGACGACACTAAGATTGGTGGAGTAGCAGATAGTGAAGGGGACTGTCAGAGAATACAGCAGAATATAGATAGATTGGAGAGTTGGGCAGAGAAATGGCAGATGGAGTTCAATCAGGGCAAATGCGAGGTGATGCATTTTGGAAGATCCAATTCAAGAGTGAACTATACAGTAAATGGAAAAGTCCTGGGGAAAATTGATGTCCAGAGAGATTTGGGTGTTCAGGTCCACTGTTCCCTGAAGGTGGCAACGCAGGTAAATAGAGTGGTCAAGAAGGCATACGGCATGCTTTCCTTCATCGGACGAGGCATTGAGTACAAGAGTTGGCAGGTCATGGTACAGTTGTATAGGACTTTGGTTCGGCCACATTTGGAATACTGTGTACAGTTCTGGTCGCCACATTATCAAAAGGATGTGGATGCTTTGGAGAGGGTGCAGAGGAGGTTCACCAGGATGTTGCCTGGTATGGAGGGCGCTAGCTATGAAGAGAGGTTGAGTAGATTAGGATTATTTTCATTAGAAAGACGGAGGTTGAGGGGGGACCTGATTGAGGTGTACAAAATCATGAGAGGTATAGAAAGGGTGGATAGCAAGAGGCTTTTTCCCAGAGTGGGGTTTCAATTACTAGAGGATACGAGTTCAAAGTGAAAGGGGAAAAGTTTAGGGGGGATATGCGTGGAAAGTTCTTTACGCAGAGGGTGGTGGGCACCTGGAACGCATTGCCAGCGGAGGTGGTAGATGCGGGCACGATGGAGTCTTTTAAGATGTATCTAGACAGATACATGAATGGGCAGGAAGAAAAGAGATACAGGACCTTAGAAAATAGGCGACATGTTTAGAGAGAGGATCTGGATCGGCGCAGGCTTGGAGGGCCGAAGGGCCTGTTCCTGTGCTGTAATTATCTTTGTTCTTTGTTCTTTGTTCTATGAATGTATCTGTTTCCACAGTGAATGATTCTTGAAAATGCTTGAGATTTGTTTCCAGATATCTATATAACGAAGTCATATGTGAATTATACAAGTCAAATATATGTTTAAATATTCATATTGTTACGACCAGGTGAGAAAGGGGTCTAGGGTTCCCTCTCAGCCTTCACCTGGTCTTACCGTAACAGGATTTAATTTTAAACGCACTATTTTTTCTTAGCTCCCCTTAGTGAATCCTTATTCACTAACTTCCAATTATAAGGCAAAGAAACTAGCCAAACTGATTTTCTTAGGTTTAAAGAAAAAAGGTTGAACTTTATTAAATTTACACTCTAATTTGGTTAACACCTGCGGATATGCGACACGCCCATGCTCGCATGCATACACGATACACACATGCAGATAGAGACAGTAAAGAGCAGAAGAAATAAAGTGGAAAAGTTTGAGGCAGTATCTGAAGATGGTTTTGATTACTGTTCTTCAAGCTCCCTGTAAAGTCCTTGATTGTAGGTAGGTCTTGCTTTTCATTGGGGCCCAGTATTCTTCTTAAACCTTGTTCGATGTAGGAGACTTTTCTCTCTTGAAGTTCATGTGTCCTCAGTGGGTCCAGAGGCTTGTGAGAAAGCGATGGGAGCAGACAGGCGAGGTCTTCACATTCCAGGAGCAAACAGTCTTTCCGAGTTCAAAAACTCTGTGGCTAGTTCAAAAAACCCTGGACCAGCCAGTTAGTCATGTGACCAGCTGGTTTAACCAGTCCTGCTTTTTGTGGATTGTATCACTTTAGCAGTCTCTGGAATGTTCTTCCTTACATCTTCACTGTCTGGTGATCAAAATCCATTGTGGGTTGAATGTGTCAGGGAATGGTCCTTTTGTCTCCACAAGCTTGTCTGTTAGTATGCAAATGCTTTTCAGCTAAGTGTCTGGCAGCCCTTGTAACAAGTCTCCTCTTCCCAGCAAGTTTAAAATCAATGTTCATATGACAAAATGAATATGCCTCATTCTTGGCAGATGGGGGCCTGCATGACACCTCCACACCCAGCGGAATGAAATGCGCTTTGAAAGAAGTGCATTTCATTAAAAAGGGTCAAGAGAGAAAATATAAGATACAGGAAAAAGCACGTCTCTCTCTCTCTCGGTCATTCACATTCATTAATAAATCCGAAGACTTATTACAACCTGTCTTTTCTTGCTAGCTCTGTTGCTTTAACTACCCCACTTTTTGGCATCCCAGTAAACATGGGGTTCTTTGGGGAAGTTTATCTTCCGTTTGCGCATTTCTATGACTGCCTAGGGTGTCTTTGAGATGGTTAGGTTCTGTGTGAAACCCGGGACAAGGCATCTGCGATAATGTTGCTTTTCCCTTCGATGTGGGTAATTTTTAGATGGTAGGGTTGTAGGAGCAGGCTCCATCGAAACATCCTGGCATTTTGGGCTTTGAACTTCTCCACAAAAGTTGGGGGGTTATGATCAGTGTAAACCACTGTCTCCTTATATCCGTTTTGCAGGTAGATGTTGAAGTGCTGGAGAGCTAGAAACATCCCCAGCGTCTCCTTTCCTATGGTGGGTACCTTTTCTGGTGCCAGTTTAGCTTTTTGGAGAAGTACCCAACTGGTCTCTCAATGCCTGTATCATCATCCTGGAGCAAGACAACACCTATCCCCAGGTCACTGGCGTTAGCTGCCATTTTAAAGGATTTATCGAAGTTGGGAGCTGCCAGGACCGGTTCGTTCATCAATATGGCCTTTAGCCTCTCGAAAGCAATTTGGCACTTTTCTGGCCACACAACCTTTGCCTTTTTCTGCACTAAGTCATTTTAATGGGGCAGCTACAGTACTGAAATTTGGAACAAATTTGCGGTAAAATCTGTACATCTCCAGGAAGCGCATGATTTCCCGTTTTGAGGTAGGGGTTGAAAGTCCACCAATGCTAGTACTTTTGCTGCCCTGGGTAGCACTCGCTCCTGTCCTGCCACATGCCCATGGTAGGTCACTGGGGCCTTAGTGAACTCGCTCTTGGTGCGGTTTACTACAAGGTGGGCTGCCTGCAATTGTCGGAATAGGGCGTCGAATTGGGCTACGTGAGCCCCCCAGGTCTCTGCTGTATACCAGCAGATTATCTAAGTATACCTGGTAGTAAACTGCGCCGAGCGAGTTTGCTGAGGCCCAGTGACCTACCTCAGGCATGTGGAGGTACAGGGGCGAGTGCTACCCAGGGCAGCAAAAGTACAAGCATTGGTGGACTTTCAGCCCCTACCTCAAAACAGGAAATCATGCGCTTCCTGGGGATGTGCGGGTTTTACCGCAAATTGGGTAGGCCAGTGCCACCAAAAGGGTCATCAATCTTTGGAAGGTGGCTGGGGCATTCTGTAACCCAAAAGGCATTACTCGACACTGAAATAGGCTGTCTGGGCTGACAAACACTGATATATCCTAGGCGTGGGGTGTTAAGCGAACCTGCGAATATCCCTTTAGCATATCTATTTTTGTGATGTAGGTGGCATTCCCCACTCTATCAATGCCATCCTCCAGGTGGGGAACGGGATAGGAGTCCACTCTGGTCACTGCATTGACGTTCCTGTAGTCAATGCAGAGCAGGTAGAGCCATCGGGCTTGGGCACTAGCCCCACCGGAGAACTGCAGCTGCCCTGGCTCGGTTCATTCGGGTTGTTGTCTAGCATGTACCTGATTTCCTTCCGAACCTGGGCCAGTTCATAAGAACTAGGAGCAGGGGTAGGCCGTCCGGCCCCTTGAGCCTGCTCCGCCATTCAATAAGATCATGGCTGATCTTTTCGTGGGCTCAGATCCACTTACCTGCGCTCTCACCGTATCCCTTAATTCCTTTATTGTTCAAAAAGATATCTACCTTAGCTTTAAAAACGTTTACTGAAGAAGCGTCAACTACTTCACTGGGCAAGGAATTCCATAGATTAACAACCCTCTGGGTGAAGAAGTTCCTTCTTAATTCAGTCCTAAATCTGCTCCCTCTAATCTTGAGGCTATGCCCTCTTGTCATAGCTTCACCTGCCAGTGGAAACATCCTCTCTACTTGTATCTTATCTATTCCCTTCATAATTTTATATGTTTCTATAAGATCCCCCCTCATTCTTCTGAATTCCAATGAATATAATCCCAATCTACTCAGTCTCTCCTCATAAGCCAACCCCCTCAACTCCGGAATCAACCTAGTGAACCTCCTCTGCACCCTCTCCAGTGCCAGTACATCCTTTCTCAAGTAAGGAGACCAAAACTGCACACAGTACTCCAGGTGCGGCCTCACCAGTACCTTTACAGCTGCAACATAACCTCTCTGCTTTTAAACTCAATCCCTTTAGCAATGAAGGACAAAATTCCATTTGCCTTCCTAATTACTTGCTGTACCTGCAGACCAACCATCTGCGATTCATGCACAAGGACACCCAGGTCCCTCTGCATAGCAGCATGCTGCACTTTTTACCATTCAAGTAATAATCCTTTTTACTGTTACTCCTACCAAAATGAATGACTTCACATTTATTAATCACAAACACAAGAAATGCTGGATTCACTCAGCAGGTCTGGCAGCATCTGTGGAAAGAGAAGCAGAGTTAACGTTTCGGGTCAGTGACCCTTCTTCCGAAGAAGGGTCACTGACCCGAAACGTTAACTCTGCTTCTCTTTCCACAGATGCTGCCAGACCTGCTGAGTGAATCCAGCATTTCTTGTTTTTGTTTCAGATTTCCAGCATCCGCAGTATTTTGCTTTTATATTATCACATTTATTAATATTGTATTCCATCTGCCAGACCTTTGCCCACTCACTCAATCTATCTATGTTCCTCTGCAAAGTTTCACAGTCATCTGCACACTTTGCTCTGCCACTCATCTTAGTGTCATCTGCAAACTTTGACACCCTACTCGTGGTCCCCAACTCCAAGTCAACTATATAAATTGTAAATAATTGTGGTCCCAACACCGATCCCTGAGATACACCACTAGTGACTGATTGCCAACCAGAATAGCACTCATTTATCCCCACTCTCTGCTCCCTGTTAGTCAACCAATCCTCTATCCATGCTAATACTTTACCCCTAACGCCATGCATCCTTATCTTATGCAGTAGCCTCTTGTGCGGCACCTTGTCGAAGGCCTTTTGGAAATCTAGGTACACCACATCCACTGGGTCCCCATTGTCCACCTTGCTCGTAATGTCATCATAGAATTCCAAAAGATTTGTCAAGCATGACCTGCCCTTCATGAGCCCATGCTACGTCTGCCCAACGGGACAATTTCTATCGAGATGCCCTGCTATTTCTTCCTTGATAATAGACTCAAGCATCTTCCCCACTACAGAGGTTAAGCTAATCGGTCTATAATTCCCCATCTTTTGTCTACCTCCCTTTTTAAACAGTGGCGTCACATCTGCTGTTTTCCAATCAACTGGGACTACCCCAGAGTCCAGCGAATTTTGGAAAATTACCGTCAGTGCACCTGCTATTTCTCCCGCCATCTCTTTTAGTACCCTGGGATGCATTCCATCAGGGTCAGGAGACTTATTAATCCTTAGCTCCATTAGCTTGCCCAACACTACCTCTTCCGTAATAATGATTGTTCCCAGGTCCTCACCTACGTTCGTCTCTTTGTCAATTACTGGCATGTTATTAATGTCCTCCACTGAGAAGACCGATACAAAATACCTGTTCAATGCCTCGTCCATTTCATCATATCCCATAACTAAATTCCCCTTCTCATCCTCTAAAGGACCAACGTTTACTTCAGCCACTCTTTTTCATTTTATATATTTATAGAAACTTTTGCTATCTGTCTTTATATTCTGTGCTAGTTTTTTCTCATGTTCCATCTTACTTTTCTTTATAGCTCTTTTTGTAGCTTTCTGTTGACCTTTAAAGTTTTCCCAATCTTCTAGTTTCATGCTGCTTTTGGCCACTTTGTATGCCTTCTTTTTCAATTTGATAGCCTCCCTTATTTCCTTAGACACCCATGGCACATTACCCCTTTTCTTCCAGTCCTTCCTTTTCACTGGAATATACTTTTGCTGAGCACTTTGAAAAATTGCTTTGAAAGTCCTCCACTGCTCGTCAACTGTCCCACCGTAAAATCTTTGTTTCCAGTCCACTTTAGCCAAGTCCTCCCTCATTCTATTGTAGTCCCCCTTGTTCAAGCACAGGACCCTGGTATTGGATTTTATCTTCACACTCTCCATCTGTATTCTAAATTCAACCATACTGTGATCACTCCTTCCAAGAGGATCCCTAACCATGAGGTCATTAATTATTCCTGTCTTATTACACAGTACTAGATCTCGGATAGCTTGCTCCCTCGTCGGTTCCATTACATACTGTTCAAGAAAACTATCACGGATACACTCAACGAATCCCTCCTCAAGGCTACCCTGACTGAGTTGGTTCGACCAATTTGCATGTAGATTAAAACCCCCCATGATAATTGCCGTACCATTTTTACAGGCATTAGTTATTTCTTTGTTTATTGCCCGCCCCAATGTGATGTTATTATTTGGTGGCCTATAGACTACGCCTATCAATGACTTTTTCTTCTTAGAGTTTCTAATTTCCACCCAAATGGATTCAACCTCATTCTCCATCGAACCTATATCATCTCTCAGCACCGCCCTGATGTCGTCCTTGAATATCAGAGCTACACCACCTCCCTTACCTTCCTGTCTGACCTTCCGAATAGTCTGGTACCCCTGGATATTTAACTCCCAGTCGTGACCAACCTGTAACCATGTCTCCGTAATGGCTACCAAATCATATTAATTCGCGATGATTTGTGCCGTTAACTCATCAACCTTGTTCCAAATGCTATGAGCATTCAGGTAAAGTGCCTTTATGCTAGCTTTCTTACCCTCATGATTTCCAACATCTCTAATAATAACTCCTGAGTTGTCCTTCCTTTCTGCTTCTTTCATAGTCTGCCTTGAACTTAAACCCTCCTGCACACATGTTAACCTGCTGCTTACCTTTTTATTTACCATCATACTCCCTGTCGTTTTCCCTTTTCCTTCCCCCCGAGTCACTAGCTTAAAGTCCTAGAGACCACCCTATTTCTCCGTTTCGCTAGAACACTGGTTCCAGATCGGTTCAGGTGGAGACCGTCCCATCGGTACATATCCCCCCGGTTCCAAAACTGATGCCAATGCCCCATGAAATGGAACCCCTCTTTCCCACACCACTCCCTTAGCCACATGTTTACTTCCCTAATATTCTTATCCCTAAGCCAATTTGCACGTGGCTCGGGCAGTAATCCGGAGATTATGACCCTCGATGACCTGTTCCTTAATTTCGTTCCTAGTGCTTTATAATCCCCGAATAGGTCCTCCATCCTCGCCTTGCCTCTGTTGTTAGTCCCAACGTGGACCACAACAACTGGATCCTCCCCCTCCCGCTCCAATGTCCTTTCAAGCCGGTCAGAGATGTCCTGCACCCTGGCACCGGGCAGGCAACACACCATGCGGGACTCCCGATCCGGCTTGCAAAGGATACTATCTATCCCCCTAATTATAGAATCCCCTATAACTACTACTTGTCTTTTTGCTCCCCCCTCTTGAATGGCCTTCTGCACCATGGTGCCATGGTCAGTTGGCTCATCATCCCCGCAGCCCTTTTCCTCATCCACACAGTTTCTGGGGGCCCATGCGGTAAGGGTTCTGTTTAATGGTGGTGGGGGGGGGGGGGTCTCTCCCACCTCCACATCATGTAGGGCTAAAGTCGTGCACTCTGGTGTGTCCTTGCAGATTTCCTTGTAGGTGGCGAGCAGCCTGGCCAGGGCTCCTCTTTGTTCCACCTCTAAATAGGAGAGTGTGGTGTCCAGGTTATTTAACACTTCAATGTTGGTCAACTGGACAGGAGAGGGTTCAATGTGGGGGTCCCCCAAGCCTTTCTTTGGCTCATCCCCATGGTCCTGATCGTCCCCTTCATCCCGGACTATCGGACAGACCTGTGCCTATCTGTCCCCTTCCCAGCTGTGATATTGCTTTAACATGTTAATGTGGTACAGCCTTTGTTTTTTCCTTCAATCTGGGGTGTCGATTAAATAATTTACCTGGCTGATTCTTTTTGTCACACGGTATGGGCCACTGAACCAGGCTTTCAGGGGTTTGGCCTGAATTTGGAGTAATACCAGTATGTGGTTCCAAGGCCGAAGAGTTCCGTCTTTGGCATGTTTATCGGCTTGCCTTGTCATAGCTGCCTGGGAGGTCTTGAGGTGCTCCTGAGCCACTGCACAGGCCCTTGTGAGCTGCTCCCGGAATGTGGAAATGTAGTCCAACATAGGCGACTCGCACCTATGTCCCAAAAACCTCTCTTTGACTAGTTTCAGGGGGCCTCTCACCTCGTGCCCATAAACTAGTTCAAAGGGGCTAAAACCGGTTGACTCATTTGGCAAATCCCTGGTGGCAAACAGCAGGAGTCCCAGCCCTTTGTCCCAGTCATGGGGGTACTGATAGCAGTAGGCCTTGATCATAGCAGTAGGCCCTGATCATTGTCTTTAGGGTCTGGTGGTACCATTCTAACACCCCTTGGGACTGCGGGCGGTAGGCTGAGGACTTTAGTGGGGTTATGCCCAGGTTGCCAATGACTTTTTGAAAGACTCCAGACATGAAATTAGTGCCCTGATCTGTCTGGATTTTGACCGGCGGGCCATAGCGAGTGAAGAATTGTGTTAGCCTCTTGACCACCACCTTTGCAGAGATAGTTGGTAGGGCAGTGGCCTCCGGAATTGGGTAGCGACATCCATGATGGTGAGGAGATACTGACAGCAACCCCCCCCCCCCTGGTTTTCGGGAGGGGTTCCATATAGTCCACCAGCACTTGGCTGAAGGGTTCCCGAAAAGCGGGGATGGGAATTGGGTGCAGGTTTTATTGCAGACTGAGGCTTCCCCACCACCTGGTACGTGTGGCAGGTTTTACAGAATTCCACCACATCCTTGTGGAGTTGTGGACAGTCAAAATGCTGCCTTATGTGGGCTTGGGTTTTCCATACTCTGACATATCCTGCCATGGGATGTTCATAGGCAAGTCTTAGTATTTCTTTATGGCACCTCGGGGGCACCACTATTTGATGAACCACTTCCCACTCCTCACGGCTGGTCTGTGAGGGGGGTCTCCACTTCCTCATCAGAACCTAATTTTTCATATAGTAGCACTCAGGGACTCCCTCTGCTTCTTTTTCGATTTGGGCAGTTTGTGCTAATTTCCTTAATACGGGGTGGCTTATTGAGCCTCGGCTAGGGAGGACCTGTCTATTCCATCCTTTGGGTCATCTAATTCCCCAAAGAATGTTTTAGATAACCAGATGGGAGGGCCATCTGTCTGCAGTGCCAGTTCAATCTTCCCTGGGGGAGCTGATTTGGCCATGGACCATGTTACCAGACAATCAGGGAAGATGCCTGGGACTTTCTCCTGTAATTACTCAGTCTCCCCGAACTCTTACTGTCTGTCTAACACTACTTGGGAAGCTACTACCTTCACCCTGTCAGATCATTACCTAGGAGCAGGTCCACCATGTCCACAGGCAAACTAGGGACAATCCCTAAGATCACTAGTCCCAAAACTAGATTGCATTCCAGGTGCACCCAGTGTAAAGGTACGGGCGGGTACTGCCCTCCGATACTGTTCACTAACACCCTGGCCTTCATGGCACTCTCAGGGGGAAAGATCAGGCCTTTTCCCCGTAGAAGGGATTGGGTGGCCCCTGTGTCCCAGAGTATAATTATGGGCTTGCTGGCCACACTCGAGGTTATGGGGTTACCCTCCTTTCAGACACAAAACCCTGATAATCTTCAGGGATCTCAGTATCTTTTCCCATACTCACAGTAGCAGTTTCTCTGGGTCTTACTGCTGCTGCAGTTAAAGCTACAGCTTGCTCGGCTGTGCTGTCCTTCAGCATTCCTTTTCCTTCACTGAACCGTTGTGCCCTGATTAACCCTACAGGTTTTCCCTTTAATTTCCAGCAGTCAGCTTTTGGATGACCTGCCTTATTACAATGGAAGCTCACAGGTCTTCGGGTCTCATTCCTATTTACAACACCTTCCTTTTTGGCTGGAGGAGGGGGCCCCCTGTGTCTCCTGCTTTTCTCTCTCTCCCAGGACTGATTGGACTCCTATCACCTTCCCACCCTTTGTCCTTTTTGGATTTGGGGGGTTGACTAGGAAAGGTTCTCCCCTGGGAAGTCGACTTATAAATTAAAGCAAACTCATCAGCCAGAATGTCCGCTTGCCAGGCTCTCTCGACTCGCTGCTCTTCTACAAGGACCTTTATGAAGAGTGGGAGAGAGTGTTTAAATTCCTCTAACAGAATTACTTCTCTGAGATTCTCATAGCTGAGCTGTACTTTAAGACCCCTCAGCCACTGGTCAAAAGCCAGCTGCTTACTTCTTTCAAACTCCAGATAAGTTTGATTAGCTTGCTTCTTAAGGGTTCTAAACTTTTGTCGATTGGCTTCGGGTACTAATTCATATGTCCTGAAGATAGCATTTTTTGTCAGTTCATAATCTGATGAACTCTCATCGGGCAAATGAGAATAAACCTCATGGGCTTTTCCAGTTAGCTTGCTTTGGAATAAAAGAAGTCAGGTCTCAGCTGTCCATTTTAGTTGCCTTGCCAGCTTCTCAAAAGACAGAAAAAATGCTTCCACATCTTCGTTGAATTTTGGGTTTTGTTGAGATGGTTTTAACAATTTTGTACCCAGCCCTGAATTCTGCTCCTCCATATTGGCCATGCTTTCGCTGGGGTTGCACTGTCGCTCCCTAGTTAACTCAAGCCACTGCAGCTCTCTTCGCATTCTTTCTGGAAGGTTTTCTCTTTCTCTCTCTCTCTCTCTCTCTCTGTATTTCCTGTCTCTTTGTCCTCACGTTCCTTCTGGAAGGCTGTTTCTCTCTCTCCTTTCTTTCTCTTTCTCTTTCCCTGTCTTCTAATTCAAGTTTCCTCTGTTTCATTTGTATCTTTGCTAGCAATACGCTGTCAGAGTCAACTTCTAACCCTGTTTCTGCTTCATCAGATTCAAGGGAAAAATGGTTGGCCACCAGCCTTAGGAGTTCAGACTTCCTAGCCTTGCCACATACAATGATCCCACACTATTCAGCCATTTTCCTCAACTTCTCCATAGACAGTGCTTTTAACTTATCCCAGGTTACTTCACCCTGGCTTAGGGAGCTACTAGCTTCAGTTGCAGACATGTTAGTATTCAAGCACACACAACCACAAGAAAACCTGTATTGGAATCTTGCTCTTTTTTGATTGGGAAGAATTTGGCTTCCCACTTCCAATTCATCTCGTTTGTCTGTGGATAAAATCCCAGGTGAGCCCCCAAATTTCTGTTCTGACCAGGTGAGAAAAGTGTGTAGGATTTCCTCTCAGCCTTCACCTGGTCTTATCGTAACAGGGTTTAATTTTAAGCAGGCCGTTTTTCTTTTACTTCCCATTATAAGGCAAAGTAACTAGTCAAACAGGTTTTCTTAGGTTTAAAGAAAAAAAGTTGAACTTTATTAAACTTAAACTCTAATTCGGTTAATGCCTACGGATACACAAAGTGCCCACGCTAGCATGCATACGTGATACACACATGCAGATAGAGACAGAAAAGAACAGAAGAAATAAAGTGGAAAAGTTTGAGGCAATATCTGAAGATGGTTTTGATTACTATTCTTCGATCTCGCTGTAAATTCCTTGATTGTAGATAGGTCTTGCATTTTGTTGAGGCCTAGTATTCTTCTTAAACCTTGTTCGATGTAGGAGACTTTTCTCTCTTGAAGTTCATGTGTCCTCAGTGGGTCCAGAGGCTTATGAGAAAGAAGTGGGAGCAGACAGGAGAGGTCTTCTCACTCCAGGAGCAAACAATCTTTCCGAGTTCAAAAACTCTGTGGCTAGTTCAAAAAACCCTGGACCAGCCAGTTAGTCATGTGACCAGCTGATTTAATCAGTCCTGCCTTTTGTGGATTGTATCACCTTAGCAGTCTCTGGAATGCTCTTCCTTACATCTTCAATGTCTGGTGATCAAAATTCATTGTGAGTTGAATGTGTCAGGGAATGGTCCTTTTGTCTTCTCAAGCACTGGCTGTCAGTACGCAAATATTTTTCAGCTAAGTGTCTGGCAGCCATTGTAACAGGTCTTCTCTTCTTCCCAGCAGGTTTAAAATCAATGTTCATATGACAAAATGAATATGCCTCATTCTTGGCAGGTGGGGGTCTGCATGACAATATGTACCAATAGATTGCAGTCACATTGTTTGAAATGTTTTGTAGCACATCCTACTGTACTCATTAATTCCTATAAGCTCAATTAAAAGGTTAACTCAGATGTTATTTTCATTTTAAATATGCCACTTTTCTAAACAATATGAAGTTGGTGACTTTTATGATTCAAATTCAATTAATCTTTTTAAATTGGAGCAACTAAATCTAAAAACTAACATGATATTCTTAAAGTGATTCTTCCAAAATGACAAAAAAAGTTTATTGGTTTGCCAACTGCTTGCTAGTCCTAAATTATAGTACCCAATGGTGTCATTTGTAATCAATTCATGAATAAATGAGTAATGTACTTAAGCATTTTTAATGTTAACATGAATATTATAGATTGTTCATGATTACTTCACTCCAGAGAGTCTTGGGTTACGAAGGCAAGTGTTTGTTTTTAACAGAATCTGTTAAAGGATCAACTCATGTTGTCCCTCTGACTAGACTTTTGAACATTATGGTTTTAATTAACAGACTAATTATTTATTTAATTTGAAAATGTTTCCTGTACTTCATTTAGCTTGGGATTCACATGTGAAATTTTCCCTTTTATTCCATTCTTTTTTTCCACATTAGTTTGATTCAATTTAAAATCAAATCCAGTATTTGTTGAATCCACATGAGAAACTTTGCCAAAATTCTCCTCATATTTGTTTTCATCAGTTGCAATAATTGAAAGCAGGTCATTCCTGCAGTTCTTCAGAAGGGTAGGACATGCGCCAATATTGAAGTGTGATTGAGGGCAACATTGAAGAGCAGACTTCTAGCCCTGGCCCTTTTCACAGAGTAGAAACCCATGTTTATTTCAAGTTATTTCAAGAGTAATTTTGTTCAGTGAACATCAGAGGTTAAATAGAAAAGAATGAAGGGAATAATACAGAAGAATTGTCATTTCAATACTTTTTTTTCCAAAATGTATTTTAATGGTGGTAAACTTAGCCTATACTATCAGCCATAGTTTAAGATTAGAGCCCCAACATACCTGTGTTTTTCAAACCAACAATAGGAGTTTACTAAAGGAATAACTGTACAGATAGCTAGGTGGTTGATAGCCCATTTCAAAACAATATAAATTCCATTTTAATGTGCACAACATAAACTCTCATTCTGTATGTTGTGTACACCTATAGGAAAGACTACTACAGCAATATCTTATACTTGCTACTGTCATTTTCTCATGTAGATATAAGCTGTTTCCACAATGTGTTCCGTCCTTTGGATTTCGACACCTGCTGTCATTGACCGACAAGTCTGATAAGTTCAATGCAGAAGTTCAGAAACAGATGGTATCTCGGAATCGTGATGCACCGGAGGGTGGTTTTGATGCAATCCTGCAGGCAGCAGTTTGCAAGGTGAGGAGTTGTGCTCTGCAGATAGTGTTATTTTAACACAGAAAGCAGAATAGTAAAATGTTTTATGTATTTAAGTATTTTTATTATTAACATTAATATTTTAGATTGTTAATGATTACTTCAGTTACCTTCACTCCAGAGAGTCTTGGGTTACTAAGGTAAGTGTTTTTAACAGAAACTTTGAAAGGATCAACTCATGTAGTCCCTCTGATATTGCCAGCCTTATCTAATCTAATAATTATTAATTTCCTGGCAATGAGCTCTCTGACCTTGATAAAAACTAAGAGCTATAAGAGCTAAAAAAAAACAGCCATATAATCTAATATATTCCTGTTCATTGTTGTTAATTTCTTTCTAGAGGTCAAGGGGGAAGAATTTGTACGTGTAGCTTTAGAGGCTCTAGGTAGACCTGAGTAAATTCCTCAGGGGCAGGAAGCACCACGTGCCAATACCTGCACCGCCCGCGTGGTGTTCATCATTGATATCATTAAGGAATCAATGTGGTCTGTGTAGCGCTGCTAGAAGCAACGTTACACAAACGAATTTCGCCCCCAAACTGTTCAAAGGAATTATTAAAGTTAGCATTTTTTTTTGGAATCTTTGCCCTTTTGTTTACAAGTTCGTTGGGTGCTGATATATTCATCGGGACATGACTTAGAGTTACTGATTGAATGATGGAGCTGCATCTCAACCTGCAGATTTGAAGCTGGGACATCATATGTTTTTTATGGTGTCATTTTTGTTCTATCCCATGATCAGATATGGTAGTTCCTTTCAATGATTTCCCATAATATCGTCGGCACTCAGTTAAAACCAAAAACAGTTAACAATAACAAATAATTGTACCACATATAGGGCTGCATCTTACATTCTTTACACACGTTGCGGAGCCACCGCGATATTTAAATGGCCGGGGGCGGATCACCCCCACCCCCCGATGATGTGGAGGGGGTGGGCAGTCTGTCCCCGGCAATGGTATCAGCAGCCTTTGCACAGGTGCTGATGCCATTTTTATAGGGCTTTGAGCCCTACATTTCCATTTAATTATTTAAAGAGACTTTTTTTAAAAAATAAAATAAATCGATCCTGACCCTCTCCCACCCCCCCCCCCCAGTAACCTTCAAATTAATTATCTGCCCTCTTCCCACCCCCCCCAAAAGCACTTACTTTGTGCACCTGACCTTCCACCCCCCCCCCCCAAAGTTCATAAACTTTAAAGTTTACCCCTTCCCACTATCCCCTAGACCAATGAAATGAGTCTGACGCTGCTCTCCCCCCCCCCCCCGCCTCCCCGCACTGTAAAACTTAACTGCTCCCCCCTCCCCATCAGCGTTCCACCTCGGATCCCCGAACGGAGATCTGAAGGCTCGGGAGTGCCGGCCACAGGCGCCAATATCGCTCTGGGACGGACGGTGGGAGCAGAAAGGTAATAGATTCATTTATTTAAATACATTTAAATGGGGCTCCCATCGCCGAGCTGCAAAGTGGGCCACCACGAGGCCTCGCCGCCACTGGCAATATCGGGCCTGGCCTTCCTGGCGTCGAGGTCCACGGCGGGCATCTGCCGGAGGCATTTTAAGGCCCCCCCTCCCCCGCCGTGACCCCCTACATTGGGGGGGCTTTAAAATTCACCCCATAGATAATCAGCTGTATAGTTTATTCCCTATTTAAAACAGTTGACAAAAAGGTTTGGGGCTAAAATCATTTGCAAAGCCACCACTTCAAAGCTTTGACACGTAGACTACATTGATTTCCCAGAGGCAGATAGCGCAGTTGGCTGTTACCTACATGGTTCACATGGGTTTCTTCAATAATATCAACAGGGAAACCCAGGCAAGCCATGCAGATAATGGCCAGCAATGCTCTCTGTTCCCTGGGGAATCAATGTAATCTATGTAGCAGTGCTTTGAAGTGATAGTACGTGAATTAATTTTTAGCTCTTTGCTTTCATCAAGCTCAGAGAGCTCATTGCCAGGAAATTAAATGCTTTTCAGAATGAAGCACTCCCAGATTAATTTGAAGTGTCTGCCAGATTCAGAGTGAAGTTACTTAGCATCTTAACCTCCCTCTAAGCACTGTAATGAACTTTTCCTCCTCTATTGTCAGTCATTCTTATGGCCTTTTGGAGGGAGATTGCTAATTTAATACTAAATTTTACCAAATTATGGGATATGCCCATGAGGAGTGAGAATTAATTTCAGAATCCTTACAGTCAGCAGAAAGAGGAGCCTTTCATCTCCTGAATCCGCACTAGATTCAAATCTAGGTCCCCAACATGAATCGATTACAGCACCCAGTCCTCTCAAGTGTTTAACTTTTAAAAGGAAATTTGATGACAATGCACTTTTTAGAATCACAGTACATAGACTGTCTGGCGCAGAAACCCGCCATTCGGCCCAACTGATTGATGCTGATGTTAATTCTCCTCAAAAACCTCCATCCGCTCTAATTACGTCTTCCCTCCCTGCCTCCTTATCCCTCTATTCCCTTTACACATGCATGCATCAGACCTCCTCTAAAATGTGGTAAATGTTATCTGTTTCAATCACTCCATGCAGCAACGAGTTCTATATTCTCATCACTCTGTGTAAAGAATTGTTCCTAGTTCTTTATTTGATCTGTTAGTGATTGTCTTATATTATGCCCCCTTGTCTGGATTCACAAGTGGAAACAGTTTCTCCACGTTCACCTTATCAAACCCCTTCATAATTTTGAAGGCCTCTGCCCGATCTCTTTTTTTTCCCAGAAAAAAGAGCCCCAGCCTTTTCAATCTTTCTTGATAGTTGCATCCTCTAAGGACATTGGAAAGATTGAGTCAAGAGGTGAGAAAGGTTTCCATGGCAGTGAGGGAGGGGCAGACACAGGCAAATGGTACAGGTTCAAGTAATGGATAGGCTTTGGGGTTGAAGTTCAGTTCCGAATCAAATACAGTATCAAGATTTGGTTCAGCCTGAGCAAGTGACCAGCAAGGGACAGTAGTCTGTGGTAAGTTGGTGGAGTTATGGTGGAGGTTGAAAACAAAGATTTTAGTCTTCCCGATATTCGTTGAAAGAAAATTGATCTCATCCACGACTCAGTGTTAGATCTGTAGTCTGGAAGCACAGAGGTGGTTATGGAGCTGAGGGAAGTAGTGGGGAGGTAGAGCTGGCTATCCTCAATATACATAGGAAAGTTGAACCTGTGCCAGTGGCTGATGTCGCCAGGGCAGCATGCAAATTAAATAAAGGAGTGGGGTCAAAGATAGATCCCTGGGGGGGTCTCTGGCAGCAGTTAGAATGCCAGCAACCACACCTATACCATGGACTTCCTAACCCATGCACATCGCTGTCTTGTCAAATATTAGCAAGACTGTAATGTATACTCCCTACAGTTTACAGAAACAGCTAGCAAAAAGGGACCTTTACCTTTTGTGTACACTGCAATGCCAGAACGAATCCTGTAATCCATCATGGAGAAAAATGCTTTACTTTTGGCACAGTTTCAGCTTTAGAGGTGAAGATATTTATGAGCTTTTTGTTCATAAGTGAAGAGGTTAAGCCAGAGGGTTTTAAGAAGGCGGTTTGTTATGGTAAAAAGGACACCTATTGGTTGTTTTAGTTATTTTCCTTGAGTTGGGTCACTGAAATTTTAACATATGAAAATCACTTGCATCCAGGGTCCTTTCCTGTATGTGGATCATTTATGGGTGTCTGTTTATATCCATGTAAAGAAACCATTCTGTTTTTAAAAGATCCTAAAGAGTGAAAATTTTCCATACCCCGATTTCATTAAGTACTTGTGCTGTACCAGAAAATGCTCATGATTGGAACGTGTGGAATCTCTGCCCTGTCCTGTGGTTGGTAGATGACAATCCTATGCCAACAAATTTAAGACTAAGAACTTACAATAAAAAGCATGTGATTGCAGAACTGCTCAATAAAAATCAATTGATTCAGGATATCAGTTCATCTTGGATCTTGTACATTATTAGTATTTTAATAAAATTATCTGAGACATCTCCTGAACAATCTGCTTGCTAGTGGTAATATAACATTTGCTGATCAGGAATGTGTAGGAAGCAGAGAAATAATTAACTTACTGACGCAGTAATGAAATCTGAGATGTGTGTGTATTTGACTGATACTCTTGCCAGTACTCAGTGTGGAAAAGAGTTGGAAGACATAAAAACTCTTTATTTTGTTTTTAATACTTCCTCAAATTTGCTACTTCTGGGTCTGATAATAAATAATACTGTTGGGGTAGTTTTTTCATTGTGACATTCGATCGTTAAGTATTACTGCAGTAGATGGTTCTTTGTTATACCAAACTCTGACTGTGCAGAGATTTGTAGAGTCTGTGGCAGTTATCTATTCTGACCATTCACATAACTATGTGGACTTTGCTGATGGCTCAAGAGGATCTCTAATTACAGCAGTGATCCTATACTGCTTATGTTTACAGGAAGCCAGACTTTAAAAATAACACTGGTAATTGTGACCTTATTTGCTTCTTAAGAAAAAAATAGGCTGGCGGAAGGAGGCTTCCCACTTACTGGTGTTTACCACAGATGATGTGCCACACATTGCACTGGATGGCAAGCTCGGTGGTCTGGTTCAGCCCAATGATGGACAGTGCCATCTCGATGAAAACAATGAATATAGTTTTTCTACGCAAATGGTGAGATTGTCACTTCTTTGTAACATGATACAGTGACCTATAGATTGTTTGGTATTGACACAAGGCTTCTTATCCTGCGTCCTGCCAACTACTTGCATTATGTCTCAGGTGATTTCTGTTATTTCCTATTTCTTATGTTCTTATGATATATATGCTACAAGTTCAAGGAGAAATATAAAAGCATGTGCTGTTTCTAGACTGCAATGGTTTAGCTGTAATACTGGTTGTGTTTAGTTTTTCTTTTCATTTATTCATTCACGGAATGTGGGCATTGCTGACAAGGCCAGCATTTACTGCCCATCCCTAGTTGCCCTTGACTTGTGGTAAGCCACTTTTTTGAACCACTGCAGTCGTGTGGTGGAGATGCTCCCGTATTGATGTTAGGTAGAGAGTTCCAGGATTTTGACCCAGCAACAATGATGGAAGGACGATATATTTCCAAGTCAGGAGGGGAACTTGGAAGTGGTAATGTTCCCATGCAGCTGCTGCCCTTGTCCTGCTAGGTAACAGAGGTCCCGGGTTTGGGCGGTGCTGTTGAAGATGTGGTGAGTTGTTGCAATGGATCTTGTAGATGGTACACACTGCAGCCAGATTGCAGGTGGATGAAATTAATGTTGAAGGTGCTCAATTTAAAAGGAGAAGGCAAGTTCAGGGGCAATACCTCTTTGTTTAAAGTTTTCTCTCATTCTCTAAGAAAGTAATAAATTCAGACCATATTTGTTTCAGCATTGTTATCTTTCAATGTAGAATGGGGTAGTTCACAAAACTGCAAGATCTTGCCCCTAAACTTTGCATTGCCTTTAGATTTGCAATCATTTACTCTTGATCTATGATTGTTGTAGAACTAGCCTCTTTAACCGTCCTGCGTTATTTCATGATCAACATACCTGCATATTTAAGTCGGGTTAATGGTCAGTAAAATTGTATGCAAGATATCAAGTGAATATCCTAACACATACAATGCATCTGGTTTTGTTTGAGTTGGTGTTGATTAAAATTCATCCCAATATGTTTTCTTAAAAAAAATGGCAAACTAATGACATAAGCATGCAAAATCAGCTTTTCATGGGGATATTTTTGGTTCAACAGCATTCATTCCAGTTATGAATGAATTATGTTTAGTATGTTGCAACTATTTGCAAAATGTCACTTGATGTATTTTATAATTCCCTGATTCGGGATTATCCAATATTTAATATAAAAACGAAAAGTGCTGGAAATACTCAGCATGTCTGACAGCATCTGTGGAGAGAAAAGCAAAGTGACTTTTCATCAGAACTGGCAAAGGTTAGAAAAGAATTAGGTTTTAAGCAAGTGAACGGGAGGAGGGTGGGGGAGAGAACAAAGGGGAAGGTGTTTGATAGGGTCGAGGGAGATTAAATAACAAAGCTGTCCTGGTACAAAGGCAAAGTGTGTGTTAATGCTTGTGGTGAAAGATTATCCAATATTTACTTCTGTTTATACTTGTGGACCTTTGTATTAAAATAGCTCTAGTTCCTGATATACTAAATGCTATATCTATTTCTAGGAATTGTTACATATTGGCATTTTTTTAAATATATCATTCGTGCATTCAGAATGTGCAAAGAATTGTGCCTTTGCAAAAGTAAGTGATCAAGTTGCATGAAGGCCTACAAGCCGTGAGTGCCACATGTGATGAGTCATATCATCTGCATCACAAATCCTTCACTTTATAAAGTGCATCACTACTTTGTGGATTTGCTCATGCAACATCTTTATTATAATTTTACCTCCTGTGGTCCTTTTAAAAAGGTTTTTTTTTATCATACTCTATATTGTACAAGGTGGGATGGTTGGTGACGACATCACTGTAGTTGTGGTTCAGACTCGGTCAGTGTAGTGGGAAGCTATTCTTTATCAGTCCTGCTGTTCGTGTTAGAGAGTTCTGTGAAATGGAATTGAAATATAGAGCAAGGAAAGGTAAATAGACGCAAGAATAGCAGAACAGCAAACCTGAGGATGGACAGCTGTTTGCAGAGGAGGAAGAGAAAAAGAAAGTGATGTCGAAGAAACTGTAGTAAAATAATCAGACTTGGCACGGGGAGTACTCGCAACCGACTTTTATTAACTTGTGCACAAGGAGAACAAACACAGTAGAGCTCACATTGAGACTTAGTGCGATGTTCTGAAGAATTTCAGTAAAACAATGGCAATTATACTATTCTGCAACCAATAATCTTACAACAATAGCTCAATCCTTAATTTGCATTCTAAAGCACCAATAATATTACAATTCAGTTTTTGCTCTAAACGAATAAGATACAGTAATTTTCAATCCTTCGTTTACATATCTCTCTCACCATTGGCCTTGCAGCTGGTACAGCACAATAACAGAAAGAGACATTATGCTTCAACAACACTCTTCTTATCTCATCACCCAGACATGACACATTCCTAAGGAACAGTTAGTGTGAGAAATATACTGACCAGGCAAACTCACAGCCCTTGTCCGAGGGTGGCTCACCTCAGGTTCCACAGTGACACAGGACAAGTGAACAAAAGTGAGTGTAAACCCACATCCCGTAAATGGGAGCAGCCTGTTTTTTTTTACAGTGAAGCAGTAGAAGATCATTAAAACTGATGTAAGCTCACAGTTATGGTGTAATGTGATGTCTACTTCAACAGAAGAAGTACAGATGTAAATAGTTTCCTAAGATTAATCCAGTACTTTTGTAAAATGAGCTTCTCCTGGGAAAAAGAAAGGCTTTGAATAGGCCTGTAATGTTGTATCAGCTGCTTGTAAGTAACCATATCTAATGCTGTTTGGATGGTGGGGCAAAGTACTGGCTAGAGATGGTAGATGTAGTTCTACTTTTTCTTCTTATTTTGGCTCCAGGATTATCCATCACTTGCACTTCTTGGAGAAAAGCTGGCAGAGAACAACATTCATTTGATATTTGCCGTTACTCAGTCCCATTACATACTTTACAAGGTATTGTATGCATTTTGATTCATATTCCTTACAATTCATTGTTTGTGTTTTTTGTTGAATTGCTTTGTAAATTACATAATGTCTATGTATTTTTCTATCTTTGAAGAATTTTACTGCTCTGATCCCTGGAACAACTGTAGAAATTCTTGACAAGGATTCAAAGAATATCATTCAGCTGATTGTTAATGCTTACAGTGTAAGTTGATTTGAGTTTATTAACAAAATATAATTGTGGTTCAACCATACATATTATTATACTGAAATGTCTCTGAAAAATGTTTTGGCATTGGAATTTTGCTTAGTCATGTCCATTTTTTTGCCACAAGTCTGAAATAGTCTGCTTTGGAAAGCTCTGTGAGCACCAAATCTCCAAACAGATATTCTTCCACTTTGGTAGTTCCGAGGTTACTGTTAGATCTTTGTTCTGTAATAATAAAATGTAGAGCCACTTTCTTTGCTTGTGAAAAGTCAAACTGTGAAAACTACATTATATTATTATCTCCTAACCTAAAGAAGCTAAATTCGGCAATTTGGGATTGAACTGACTGTTTATTTAACAGAACTCGACCTCGAGTTTTTCATCCGTGAGCGATGTTCAGTCAGCTAACTCCTGATTCAATGACAAATTAGAGGGTTCAGCTGGAGGCAAAAACTGCGACTCTTAAAAATTCTCCATTTGTAATATTTGCTTTGAATGCACTGGGATTTAAATGTGTGTTTCATGCGTCATAATACTATTCTTGTTGTTGGACAATAAGAATAATAGATAAAACCTTTTACTACTTATGCCCCCACCAGGCTCCACTTTCACCAAAGACGAGGCTTTATGTGGAGAAGACTAATGATCATTACCGAAATGCATTGCACTGAAAAAAAAATGTCAATCCAGGCAATTTGTAACTTGTCACTGTCTCACATATCTTCAATATGTGAATTTAATGAATACCACTGATGCGCTCCCAAATGTGTTTAGCTGGTGTGCTTTGCTATAATTATTTACATTCAGTATTCAGTTTGTTAAATCAAAAAGCAGTTCAAGCCAAAGATTCATAGTATCAGAAATTTATGGGACAGAAGGAGACCATTCAGCCCATCCATGTCTGTGGCAGCCGAAAAACAGCTATCCAGCCTGAGCCCACTCTCCAGCTCTTGGTCCATAGCCTTGTAGGTTACAGCACTTCAAATGTATATCCACGCGCATCTGCCACCCTTTCAGGCAGTGAGTTCTCGGTCTCTACCACCCTCTAGGCATTTCTCCTTTACTCCTCTATAATCCTTCTGCCAAATACTTTAAATCTATACCTCCTGGTTATTGATGTCTCTGTTAAGGGAAATCGGTCCTTTTTATCCACTCTCTCTATGTCCCTCATAATTTTATACAGTTTAATTAAATCTCCACTCACCCTCCACCATTCCAAAGAAAACAGCTATCCAATCTTTCCTCATACTTCAAATTCTCCGATTCTGGGCATGGTTCCCTCTAATTTCTCTTTGCTGTGCATGGCCTGCTTGTTGCACTGTGTAGTCCCTTGAGGCTGTGCATGAGCACATCTTAAAGGGAACGTTGGTTGTGTGAGTCCTGTTTATTTCCTGCATGGAACCTTCCAGATTGCTGTGCATTCGCACATCTTGGAGGAAACATTGGTCCTGGCAACATCCTCGTAAATCTCTTCTGTACCCTCTCTAATGCAGTGACAAAGACGATATGAAGTACTCTAGCTGTGGCCTAGTGTTTTACACAGTTCTAGCATAACTTCCCTAATTTTACATTCTATTCCTTGGCTAATAAAGGAAAGCATCCTGTATGCCTCCTTAATTACCTTATCTACCTATCCTGCTTCCTTCAGGGATCTGTGGACATACACTCCAAGGTCCCTCTTTTCCTCTACAATTCTCAGTATCCTACCATTTATTGTTTATTCCCTTGCCTTGTTTGCCCACCTCAAATGCATTACTTCACACTTCTCTGGATTAAATTCTATTTGCCACTTTTTGGCCCACCTGACCAATTCATTGATATCTTCATGCAGTCTACAGTTTTTTATTTCCTCCCTATCAACCACACAGCCAATTTTTGTATCATTTGCAAACCTCTTAAGCATGCTGTGTACATTTAAGTTTAAGTCATTGATATATACCACGAAAAGCAAGGAACCTGGCACTGAGCCTCGCGGAATCCCCTGGAAAGTGTCTTCCAGTTACAAAAACACCTGTTGAGATTAACCTTTGTTTCCTGCCACTAAGTCAATTTTGGATCCAACTTAGCACTTTCCCTTGGAACTCATGGGCTTTTACTTCTCTGACCAGTCTGCCATATGGGAGCTTGTCAAAGCCTTGCCTCCATCAAACATGCTACCCTCATTAACCATGCTCAGAAAAATCAGTCAAGTTAGTCAGACACGACCTTCCCTTAACAAATCCATGCTGACTGTCCTTAATTAAGCAGCATTTTTCTAAATGACGATTAATACTATCCGTCAACATTTTTTTCCAATAATTTGCCCAGCAGCGAGATTAGGCTGATTGGCCTGTAATTACTCAGTCTTAGTGAGAAGTAACGAGCATTTCACTGTTTATCTTATCTAGAATCATCGAATAGAATGGTTACAGCATGGAAGGAGGCCATTTGGCCTGTTAAGCCTATGCTGGCTCTCTGCAAGAGAGGTTTAGGTAGTTCCATTCTCCTGCCCTTTCCCTGTAGTCTCAGATTTTTTCCCTTCTGGTGCTTATCCAATTCCCTCTTAAAAGCCTTTCAGACAGTGGAATTCTAGATCGTAACCACTTGTTGCATTAAAAAAATGTCAGCATGTCGCCTTTGGTTCTTTTGCCATTCACTTTAAATCTGTGTTCTCTGGTTCTAGACCTTCCAATGGGAACAATTTCTCTCTGTCTACTTTGTTTTGATCCCTCATGATTTTGAACATCTCTATCTCCTCTCAACTTCTGTTCTGTAAGGAGAATAACCCCAGATTCTCCAATTTATAACATAGCTAAAATTCCCTCATCCCCGGGAACCACACTCGTAAATATATTCTGCAACTTCCCTAAAGCCTTCACATCCTAAAGTATGGTGCCCAGAAGTGGACACAATACTCCAGTTGAGGCAGAACCAGTATTTTGTAAATGTTCAGCCTAACTTCCTAACTTTTGAGCTCTATGCCTCTATTTATAAAGTCCTGGATCCCGTATACCTCATGAGCTACTTTGTCATCCTGCCCTGCTACCTCTAAAGATTTGTGCACATATACCCCGAGGTCCCTCTACCAATGCACACCCTTTAGAATTGTATCCTTTATTTTATGTTGCCTTTCCTCATTCTTCCGACCAAAATGTATCACTTCACACTTCTCTGCATTAAATTTCATCTGCCACATGTCCAGACATTTACTTCCTGCAGCATCCTTGGATGTATCCCATCTGGTCCTGGTGGCTTATCAACTTTAAGTATAGCCATAAAAACAGAAAGTTATGGAAATACTCAGCAGGTCTGGCAGCATCTGTGGAGAGAGAAACAGAGTTGACGTTACAGATCTGTGACCTCCAGCCAGCCATTCTAGTACCTCTTTGTTTTCAATTTTTAGCCCATCCAGTATCTCAATTATGACTTTTGCAGCATCTTCTTTCTTAGTAAAGACCAATGCAAAGTACGCATTTAGTACCTCAGTCTCCTTCTTGTTCCTTAATTGGCCCCACCTGTCCTGTTAGTACCCTTTTACTATTTACATGCCTGTCGAAGACTTTTGGATTCCCTATATGTGTCAGCTGTGGCTCACTGGATAGCACTCTTGTCTAGGTTGTGAGTTCAAATTGCATTCCTGGACTTGAGCACAAAAATCAAGGCTGACACTCCAGTGCAATACTGAGGGAGTGCTGCACTGTTGGAGATGCCGTCTTATGGATGAGATATTAACTCCAGGTCCCATCTGCTGTCTCAAGTGGATGTAAAAGATCCCATGGCACTATTTCGAAGAAGAGCAGGAGAGTTATCCCCAGCGTCCTGGTCAATATTTATCCCTCAATCAACGTCACAAAAACAGATTATCTGGTCATTATCACATTGCTGCTTGTGGGAGCTTGCTGTTTGCAAATTGGCTAGTGTGTTTCCTCATTACAACAATGACTACACTTCAAAAGTACTTCATTAGTTGTAAAATGCTTGAGATGTCCATTGGTTGCGAAAGGCACTGGGCTGCATTTTACTTTGGTGGCCGACGTAAACAGTGGGTGCACTGTGCGTCGTGGAGCTGCCGTGATATTCAGCACCCGGCTCAATTAAATGGCCAGGGTGGACTGCCCATCCCGATGATGTGGAGGGGCGGGCTGTCTGTCCCCGGCAATGGCATCAGCAAGCCTTTGCGCAGGCGCTGACGCCATTTTTAAAGTGCTTCAAGCCCTTCCCTTCCATTTAAATTTTTAAAGGTAAATGCAATAAAAAATGATCCGTTTAAATTGCTCCTCTCCTACCCCCCCCCCATAACCATAAAATTAATTACTTGACCTCTTCCCCCACCCCCCCCCGCAAAACACTTTCCCTGCCCACCTGACCTGCTCCCCCCCCCCCCCCCCGAAATTCATAAACTTTGATCTTTACCCCTTCCCACCAGCCCCTACCCCAGTGAAATCAATCTGACGCCCCTCCCCCCCTTCCGCACTGAAAAACTTACCTGCTCCTCCCATCCCCACCATTGTTCCGTCTCGGATCCCCGGACGGAGAACCGAAGGCGTAGGAGTGCCGGCCCCAGCACTAATATCGGTCTGGGACGGACTGCAATATGCCATATGCTGCTGCATATGGCTCTCCATGAGGTTGGTCACTCCCTCAATGGAGGAGCTCATGCGCTCAAAGCCCTGAGCCATGGTGGCACACATGAGCTGAATGGACTCCTCCATTTTGAGCCCATGACTGCCGACTGCCTTCACCAATATGTGGGAGTTCATCTGTTGCTGCTGCTCTAAGTGGAGGCTCCTTTCCTGTGACTCCTGAGGCCCTGCATCTGTGCCCAGCTAAGCAGGGTTTTGTCTGTCCTCTATCCTCCAAGGTGGACTGCCCACAGCTGCCTCTGCCTCTGGCACCTCCTCCCACACACTCGTGATGTGTTCATCACCTGCTGCCAATCTATCAATGCGTGCCTGAGGACCCACCGAGGTGACTGTATCTGCACTGGTGGAGAGTGCCAGGAGTGATGGTGCTTGCTCTGAGGTCTGCTCTGGCAGCTGTTGGTCCAGTACGTGGATCGGTCAGAACCTGCAGCCGACACAAGAAGAGATCTTGAGAACTCGCCTTTGAGAGCAGAAGCCTCTGCAGTGCTGAGGCTTCCCAATACACCAGGATCTTCGGCATACTGCTGAACTGGCTGGAGTGCAATGCACCCCCTTAATGTACGCGTTCCAGTTTCTATTCTCCCTTTCCACCAGGGATGTCCATCTTATCTTCCCCGACTGGCTCATGGTCAGCAACTCTGGCGATCACCACAGCACCCTCTTCTATTGTGGTGGCACAGTATAGGAAGGGAACCTCTCCTCCTGTCTGGGCCCTTTTATGATATTTTGAGCCCTTTCCTCCTGCAAGAACAAAAAAGAGATAACGCAGTGCTGGCCTCTGTGGCCAATGCCAATGGCTCATTGACATAAGCTGCATGTATCAGTGCTGGCAACTTCTCAACAGCACTGTGGCTCTGATCTTGCTGAGGGTTCTGTAAGTACACTGGGAACACATACCTCCCATGTTCAGGAGCAGGATGCACCCTCCGGCTCCTCAGCTGGAGTGTCTGTTGGAGGTTGAATACCCAGAGGCCTGTCCTGAAGGTCCGGCATTGCACTCATTTTGCCAGAGTGACTAAGGTCATTAAACCTCTTCCTGCAGTGCACCCAGTTCCTCCAGACCACAGTCTGTGTGCTCCCGGTCTCCACCATCACCACGATCCAGGCCTGCTTGGTCTGGGAGGGCGGCCTTCTCCTGCCACATTCTGGAAAGAGGACCTCCCTCCTCTTCCTCACTGCCTCGAGGAGGACCTCCAGATTAGCATCTGCAAAGTGAGGGGCAGCCCTGCCCCAGATTCCAGCCCTCTGCCTTTCCTGTTCCATGTGTAATCCAGCAAGTAAAGCTCTAAATCGGCAGCCACAGTAATGGCTGCCATTGTGGGTTTAAATCGACCTGCTTGTTTTCAGACACACCTCCGTTCCCGCTAATAGGCCACCCAACCCGCCCTCCAGCCAAATAGCAGTCTGCCTTTGTGAAAACCGGAGACTGTGACTGCTGCCCCTGGACGGGGGAGGGGGGGGAAATCAAGACCCAGAAACAGTCCCAACGTCTATTTCCTGACCCCAGAAGGAAAATCAAGCCTCCAGATGTTTTCTTTCCTGGGCTATACCCATGGCCTGGTCTGCTCCACGCAGTGTTCTTACAAGACCCTCTTCGACACCCGTACAACGGGGAAGAAATTGAATTTCTGGGCTGTCAAAATTGGAGCCTGGCTGTTGCTTGAAAGAATACTCAAAGTGCTCCAATTTGCACAAGGAGGGTGTTTCTTATTGCCACCAATTCTTTGGCCTGCACTTGGACCTGAGCAAACCCTCTGGCCATGGAAATCAGCAGGAAGCCCCCTTCTCCTCTGCCGTACGTTTAGGGAATGCGAATTCTCCAGTAACAATTTAATGATATTTTGTGTTGAACCTGAAGTAAACAGACTACAGAAGAGATCTAATGTCAGTGGTTAAATGGAATGTGTGCTTTGATTTCCTGTTGGTGATGTTTCTGCACCTTTTCCTCCAATTTTTACATGTATTGCAGTATATCAAATGGACATCTCAGCATCTTTCCTGTCCTTGCCTTCCACTTTTCTGCTTACTCTACTGGGATACTGACTGATACTGGGATTCAGTTCCTTTGGGGAGATGTTTACATAGCAAAATTCTAACATGAAGTCTCCTAACTGAAATTCCATGGCTATGCTTGAGGTGCAGGGCTTATGGGTGAGCATGTGTCAGAATTTTGGTTCCACATAGAAATCAGTGATAATCATGTGTACCCCTATTCATCGCAGAGTCAAAGGGCAGCTGTGTTGCCAGCCAACATCAGTTTCTTTGTGAAGGAAGAGTTATATTAATGAGGCTCAATGCTGAAATCCCTGTTGTTTGGACAAGATCTGCTAGTGACCCCACCCCACCACCGCCGAAGCTCCACGTGCCATAAGCCGGTAGTCTGGCCAGTATTTGTTAGATTGCTAACTTCCCTTGTGAAAGTATATTGAAAAGCTGTACAAACACAAAATACTTGCAGATGCTGGAAATTCGAAATAAAAACAGAAAATGCTGGGAATATTCAGCAGGTCAGGTGGCATCTGTGGAGAGAGAAACAGAGTTAATGTTTCAGGTTGATGACCTTTCATCAGAATTGGGAAAGGTTAGAAATATAATAGGTTTCAAGCAAGCGTAAAGCAGGAGTGGTGGTGATGGAAAAAGAACAAAAGGGAACGTCTGTGATAGGGTGGAAGACAGGAGAGATTAAACGACAAAAGAGTTGGTGATGCAGAGCCAAAGGGAATGGTAGTAGGACAAGTAAAGAAGCAAAAGATGTGGCTAGAGGAGATGTGACTGGCATAATGATGAGCAGCTGCCATCCAAAAGCAAAATCAAGAGTAAATGAGAGTTAAACTGAAACCGGCAAAGAAAAGGGAAATAAAATGGGGGCAGAGATTATGCTCTGAAACTGTTGAACTCAGTGTTGAGTCCCGAAGCCTGTGAAGTACCTTATTGAAAGATGAGGTGTTGTTCCTCAAGTATACATTGAGCATCATTGGAACATTGCAGGAGGTAAAGGACAGAGAGGTCAGCATGACCTCCAGCAAGGTGGAGAATTAAAATCAGGATTAAATTAAATTTACAATTAAAAATTAATTAAATTAATTCATTAAATTAATTAAAATTTAAATTAAAAATTGTAATCTCAGGATTACTCCCTGTGCCACGTGCTAGCGAGGGTAGGAATAGGAGGATTAGGCAAATGAATGTGTGGCTGAAGAGCTGGTGTAGGCGGGTGGGCTTCGGCTACTTGGATCATTGGGATGTCTTCTGGTGCAGAGGTGACCTGTACAAGAAGGACGGGTTGCATCTAAATTGGAGGGGGACCAATTTCCTTGTGGGGAGGTTTGCTAGTATTACTTGGGAGGGTTTAAACTAGTCTTGCAGGGGGTGGGACCCAAAGTAGTAGTCTCTCCGATGAGATAGTTGAGGGAAATGTAGAGGTTAAAGCAAGCAAGTCCAGTAGGCAGGCCGGGCCGGGGCAGGACAGGGAGCGTGGAAGGTCTGGTAGGCTAAACTGCATTTACTTTAATGCAAGAAGCCTTACAGGTAAGGCAGATGAACTCAGAGCTTGGATCGTTATGTGGGATTGTGATATTATAGCTATTACGGAAACGTGGTTGAGGGATGGGCAGGACTGGCAGCTTAATGTTCCGGGGTACCGATCCTTCCAGCGTGACAGAGGTGGAGGTAAGAGAGGAGGGGGAGTTGCACTGTTGATTAGGGAGGACATCATGGCAGTACTTAGAGAGGATATCCCAGGGAGAATGTCCAGCGAGGCCATATGGGTAGAACTTAGAAATAAGAAAGGGGTGATCACTTTGATGGGATTATACTATAGGCGCCCCTGTAGTCAGAGGGATGTGGAGGAGCATGTATGTAGGGAAATCACAGATAGGTGTAGGGATTATAGGGTTGTAATAGTAGGTGATTTTAACTTCCCTAATATTGACTGGGACTGCCTTAGTGTTAAGGGATCAGATGGGGAAGAATTTGTTAAGTGTGCCCAGGATAGTTTTCTGAAGCAGTATGTGGATGGCCCTACTAGAGAAGAGACTACACTCGACCTCCTCTTGGGAAATGAGGCTGGGCAGGTGGTTGATGTGTCAGTGGAGGAGCACTTTGGGACCAGTGACCATAACTCTATTAGCTTCAAGATAGTTATGGAAAAGGATAGGACTGGTCCTCAGGTTGAAGTCCTAAATTGGGGGAAGGCTAATTTCGATGGCATCAGACAGGAACTCTCAAAAGTTGAATGGGAGAGGTTGTTTACAGGTAAAGGGACGTCTGGCAAGTGGGAGGCTTTTAAAAGTGAGATAGGAAGAGTTCAGGGCCGGCATATTCCTGTCAGATGGAAGGGCAAGGCTGGCAAGTTTAGAGAACCTTGGTTGACGAGGGATATTGAGGGTTTGGTCAGGACAAAGAAGGAGGCATATGTCAGGTATAGGCAGCTGGGATCGAGCGAGTCCCTCGAGGAGTATAGGGGATGTAAGACTACACTTAAGAAGGAAATTAGGAGGGCAAAAAGGGGCCATGAGGTTTCCCTGGCAGATAAGATAAAAGAGAATCCTAAAAGATTCTATAAGTATATTAAGAGTAAAAGGGTAGCTAGGGAGGGAGTAGGTCCCCTTAGGGATCAGTGTGGCAATCTATGTGTGGAGCCACGGGAAATGGGCGAGATCTTAAATGAATATTTCTCTTCCGTATTTACCGTGGAGAAGGCCATGGAAGCTAGTGAGTTCAAGGGAGGGAACAGCGATATCCTGGAGCATATCAACATTACAAAAGAGGAGGTGTTGGAGGTTTTGGAGTGCATTAAGGTGGATAAATCCCCAGGGCCTGACCAGGTGTATCCCAGGATGCAATGGGAAGCAAAGGAGGAGATTGCTGGGGCCCTGGCAGAGATTTTTGTATCATTGTTAGCCACGGGTGAGGTACCGGAAGACTGGAGGATAGCTAATGTTGTGCCTTTATTTAAGAAGGGCAGCAGGGATAAGCCAGGGAACTACAGACCGGTGAGCCTTACATCAGTGGTGGCAAAGTTATTGGAAGGGATTCTGCGAGACAGGATTTAAATGCATCTGGAAAGGCATGGTCTGATTAGGGATAGTCAGCATGGCTTTGTGCGTGGGAAATCATGTCTCACAAATTTGATTTGAGTTTTTCGAGGAGGTGACCAAGAGGATTGACGAGGGCAGGGCGATGGACGTTGTCTACATGGACTTCAGCAAGGCCTTTGACAAGGTCCCTCATGGTAGGCTGGTCCAGAAGGTTCGAACACATGGGATCCAGGGTGAGCTAGCAAATTGGATACAAAATTGGCTTGGTGATAGGAGGCAGAGGGTGGTAGCGGAGGATTGTTTTTCAGATTGGAGGCCGGTGACCAGTGGTGTGCTGCAGGGATCGGTGCTGGGCCCTCTGTTGTTGGTCATATATATTAATGACTTGGATGTGAATATAAAGGGCATGATTAGTAAGTTTGCAGATGACACCAAAATTGGTGGTATAGTGGATAGTGAAGAAGATTGTCTAAGGTTACAACAGGATATAGATAAACTGGGAAAGTGGGCAAGGGAGTGGCAAATGGAATTTAACACAGACAAGTGTGAAGTGATGCATTTTAGGAAGTTAAACCAGGGCAGGACATATACAGTGAATGGCAGGGTCCTGGGGAGTGTTGTTGAGCAGAGAGACCTTGGGGTGCAAGTACATAGTTCCCTGAAAGTGGCAACACAGGTAGACAGGGTGGTGAAGAAGGCGTATGGCATGCTTGCCTTCATCGGCCGAGGCATTGAGTACAAGAGTTGGAACGTCATGTTACAGTTGTACATAACGTTGGTTAGGCTGCATTTGGAGTACTGTGTGCAGTTCAGGGAGTTAGGAGCCAAGTTAAAAAGTAGGACCTCAGAGGTAGTAATCTCAGGATTACTACCAGTGCCACGTGATAGTCAGAGTAAAAATGAAAGAATAGTCAGGATGAATGCGTGGCTTGACAGATGGTGCAGGAAGGAGGGGTTCAGATTTTTGGGACATTGGGACCGGTTCTGGGGGAGGTGGGACTATTACAAATTGGACGGTCTACACCTGGGCCGGACTGGAACCAATGTCCTTGGAGGTGCTTTTGCTAACGCTGTTGGGGAGGGTTTAAACTAATGTGGCAGGGGGATGGGAACCAATTGAGGTCAGTTAACAGTAAGGAGGTAGTAACAAAAGCCTGTAAGGAACTAGATAATGAAGTCAGTGTGACTAAGGGGAAGAGCAGGCAGGGAGCAGATGATGAATATAAAGGGACTGGTGGTCTGAGGTGCATTTGTTTTAATGCAAGAAGTGTAGTAGGTAAGGCAGATGAACTTAGGGCTTGGATTAGTACCTGGGAGTATGATGTTATAGCTATTACTGAGACTTGGTTGAGGGAAGGGCATGATTGGCAACTAAATATCCCAGGATATCGATGCTTCAGGCGGGATAGAGAGGGAGGTAAAAGGGGTGGAGGAGTTGCATTACTGGTCAAAGAGGATATCACAGCTGTGCTGAAGGAGGGCACTATGGAGGACTCGAGCAGTGAGGCAATATGGACAGAACTCAGAAATAGGAAGGGTGCGGTAACAATGTTGGGGCTGTACTACAGGCCTCCCAACAGCGAGCGTGAGATAGAGGTACAAATATGTAAACAGATTATGGAAAGATGTAGGAGCAACAGGGTGGTGGTGATAGGAGATTTTAATTTTCCCAACATTGACTGGGATTCGCTTAGTGTTAGAGGTCCAGATGGAGCAGAATTTGTAAGGAGCATCCAGGAGGGTTTTCCAGAGCAGTATGTAAATAGTCCAACTCGGGAAGGGGCCATACTGGACCTGGTGTTGGGGAATGAGCCCGGCCAGGTTGTTGAAGTTTCAGTAGGGGACTACTTTGGGAATAGTGATCACAATTCCGTAAGCTTTAAAATACTCATGGACAAAGACGAGAGTGGTCCTAAAGGAAGAGTGCTAAATTGGGGGAAGGCCAACTATACCAAAATTCGGCAGGAGCTGGGAAATGTAGATTGGGAGCAGCTGTTTGAAGGTAAATCCACATGTGATATGTGGGAGGCTTTTAAAGAGAGGTTGATTAGCGTTCAGGAGAGACATGTTCCTGTGAAAATGAGGGATAGAAATGGCAAGATTAGGGAACCATGGATGACAGGTGAAATTGTGAGACTAGCTAAGAGGAAAAAGGAAGCATACATAAGGTCTAGGCGGCTGATAAAGACGAAGCTTTGAAAGAATATCGGGAATGTAGGACCAATCTGAAACGAGGAATTAAGAGGGCTAAAAGGGGTCATGAAATATCTTTAGCAAACAGGGTTAAGGAAAATCCCAAAGCCTTTTATTCATATATAAGGAGAAAGAGGGTAACTAGAGAAAGGATTGGCCCACTAAAGGACAAAGGAGGAATGTTATGCTTGGACTCAGAGAAAATGGGTGAGATTCTAAACGAGTACTTTGCATCGGTATTCACCGAGGAGAGGGACATGACGGATGTTGAGGTTAGGAACAGATGTTTGATTACTCTAGGTCAAGTCGGCATAAGGAGGGAGGAAGTGTTGGGTATTCTAAAGGGCATTAAGGTGGACGAGTCCCCAGGTCCGGATGGGATCTATCCCAGGTTACTGAGGGAAGCGAGAGAGGAAATAGCTGGGGCCTTAACAGATATCTTTGCAGCATCCTTAAACACGGGTGAGGTCCTGGAGGACTGGAGAATTGCTAATGTTGTCCCCTTGTTTAAGAAGGGTAGCAGGGATAATCCAGGTAATTATAGACCGGTGAGCCTGACGTCAGTGGTAGGGAAGCTGCTGGAGAAGATACTGAGGGATAGGATCTATTCCCATTTGGAAGAAAATGGGCTCATCAGTGATAGGCAACATGGTTTTGTGCAGGGAAGGTCATGTCTTACCAACTTAATAGAATTCTTTGAGGAAGTGACAAAGTTGATTGATGAGGGAAGGGCTGTCGATGTCATATACATGGACTTCAGTAAGGCATTTGATAAGGTTCCCCATGGCAGGCTGATGGAGAAAGTGAAGGTGCTTGGGGTCCAAGGTGTACTAGCTAGATGGATAAAGAACTGGCTGGGCAACAGGAGACAGAGTAGCAGTAGAAGGGAGTTTCTCAAAATGGAGACGTGTGACCAGTGGTGTTCCACAGGGATCCGTGCTGGGACCACTGTTGTTTGTGATATACATTAATGATTTGGAGGAAAGTATAGGTGGACTGATTAGCAAGTTTGCAGACGACACTAAGATTGGTGGAGTAGCAGATAGTGAAGGGGACTGTCAGAGAATACAGCAGAATATAGATAGATTGGAGAGTTGGGCAGAGAAATGGCAGATGGAGTTCAATCAGGGCAAATGCGAGGTGATGCATTTTGGAAGATCCAATTCAAGAGTGAACTATACAGTAAATGGAAAAGTCCTGGGGAAAATTGATGTCCAGAGAGATTTGGGTGTTCAGGTCCACTGTTCCCTGAAGGTGGCAACGCAGGTAAATAGAGTGGTCAAGAAGGCATACGGCATGCTTTCCTTCATCGGACGGGGCATTGAGTACAAGAGTTGGCAGGTCATGTTACAGTTGTATAGGACTTTGGTTCGGCCACATTTGGAATACTGCGTACAGTTCTGGTCGCCACATTATCAAAAGGATGTGGATGCTTTGGAGAGGGTGCAGAGGAGGTTCACCAGGATGTTGCCTGGTATGGAGGGCGCTAGCTATGAAGAGAGGTTGAGCAGATTAGGATTATTTTCATTAGAAAGACGGAGGTTGAGGGGGGACCTGATTGAGGTGTACAAAATCATGAGAGGTATAGACAGGGTGGATAGCAAGAGGCTTTTTCCCAGAGTGGGGGTTTCAATTACTAGAGGACACGAGTTCAAAGTGAAAGGGGAAAAGTTTAGGGGGGATATGCGTGGAAAGTTCTTTACGCAGAGGGTGGTGGGCACCTGGAACGCATTGCCAGCGGAGGTGGTAGATGCGGGCACGATGGAGTCTTTTAAGATGTATCTAGACAGATACATGAATGGGCAGGAAGAAAAGAGATACAGAACCTTAGAAAATAGGCGACATGTTTAGAGAGAGGATCTGGATCGGCGCAGGCTTGGAGGGCCGAAGGGCCTGTTCCTGTGCTGTAATTATCTTTGTTCTTTGTTCTACAGGAAAGATGTGATTAAGCTAGCGAGGGTGCGGAAAAGATTCACAAGGATGTTGCCTGGTTTGGAGGGCTTGAGTTATAAAGAGAAATTGGATAGGCTGCGTCTGTTTTCCCTGGAGCGAAGGAGGCTGAGAGGGGACATGATAGAGGTATATAAAATTATGAGAGGCATAGATAGGATAGATAGCCAGAGTCTGTTTCCCATGGTAGGAGTGACTAAAACTAGAGGGCATAGATTTAAGGTGAGAGGGAGGAGGTTTAAAGGGGATCAAAGGGGTAAATTTTTCACACAAAGAATAGTGGGTATCTGGAATGAGCTGTCTGAGGAAGTGGTGGAGGCAGGAACAGTAGTGACATTTAAGAGGCATCTGGACAGGTACTTGAATGAGCAAGGCTTAGAGGGATATGGAATTAATGCAGGCAGGTGGGATTGGTATAGATAGGCATTATGGTCGGCCTGGACGCGGTGGGCTGAAGGGTCTGTTTCTATGCTGTACGACTCTATGACTCTATAAAATGACAGACAACCAGAAGCTTAGGGTTATACTTGCGGAAGAAACTGAGGTGTTCCGCAAAGCGTCACCTAATCTGTGTTTGGTCTCCCCAGTGTAGAGCAGACAGCATTGTGAGCAGCGAATACAGTATACAAAATTGAATGAAGTACATGTTAATCATTATTTCATCTGGAAGGAGTATTTGGGGCGTTGGGCAATGAGGAGAGAGGAGATAAAAGGGCAGCTGTTGGCATCTCCTGCACTTGCATGCAAAGGTGCCATGTTGAGGAGAGGGGGTGTTGCAGATGATTGAGGAGTGGACTGGAGTGTCTCAGAGGAAAGTGTCCCTTCAGAATGCTGGAACCCATCCACAGTTACAGATAGGTCCTGAAAATTCAGCGTTCCTTGAACCACTGTTCTTACCACATCCTGAGAACCATACTGAACGCCATGCGCGGCCACATGCACATTTCTGACCTCTTTCTTCAGCAGCACCGACTCACTCTCTCTCAAAGCTGTCCTGGTACGCAGTTTAATTTCATCCTTCGTCTCAACCGATGCTTTAACAATAAACTTCTTTCCTTCCTTTCAGGTGTGAAGGACCGCATGCTTCAATAAGTTATGGGTACTAACACCCCTCTGGATCCTTCTTCCCCTTCACTTTCCTCTGACCCCATCACATTCTCCAATCTCACCTCTTGCCGTGTATTCACAATACCCTCCTACCTTCCTCTGTCTGAGCCTGATCAATCTGCCCTTAGCAAAGGCCTCAGCCTCATCCCTTTACACTCCACCTCAATGAGTTTTGAGCGCAGCATGACGCTTAGCTCTTCTTCCCTCGCCTTTGCCTTCGACTCAGCCCCCACTTCTTTGGCCTGGAGTCCTGCCCCCGCACAGTGGACCCTTTTACCCATATCCAGTATTCTCCCTCCACCTGAACCCCTCTAACTCTAGATCTTCTCACTGAGAACTGCCGATGTGACATCAGCCATCTCAATTTCTCTGCTCCCCTCAGTCACTTTAACCTGTCTCCCTCTGAACTTTCTTCACTCTGTTCTCTCGGGTCCAACCCTAACATCGTCATCCAACTTGCTGACAAGGGTGGATTGATGTCATCTGGCAAATCGACCCCTACCTTGCAGATGCCAAATGCCAACTCTCCGACACTTCCACTGACCACCCCTGGATCATGACCCCACTACCAACCAGAAAGCCATTGTTTCCAGGACTGTCAATGACCTCATTTCCTCTGGAAATCATCCCTCCATGGCCTCTAACCACATAGTTCTGGGGAGGCAGTGGTAATGTCACTGGACTAGTAACCCAGAGACCCAGGCTACTGCTCTGAGTTCTGATGAAAGGTCACTGACCTGAAATGTTAACTCTGCTTCTCTCTCCACAGATGCTGCCAGACCTGCTGAGTATTTCCAGCATTTTTTGTTTTTATTACTGCTCTGGGGGTATGGGTTCGAATTCCACCATGGCAGGTGGTGAAATTTGAATTCAGTTCATAAATCTGGAATTGAAACCTGGTCTAATGGTGACCATTGTCGATTGTTGTTAAAACCCATCTGGTTCACGAATGTCCTTTAGGGAAGGAAATCTGCTGTCCTTACCTGATCTGGCCTGCATGTGACTCCAGACCCAAAGCAATGTGGTTGACTCTTAAATGTCCTCTGAAACAGCCTAGCAAGGCACTCTCATCAAGGGCAATTAGGGATGGGCAGTAAATGCTGGCCTAGTCAGCGATGCCTACATCCCACAAAACAAATAAAAAAATGTCTCCCAACCCCGAACAATCCACTTCTACCTTCTCCCCAAGATCCACAAATAAGACTCCCTGGTCGACCTATTGTTTCAGCCTATTCCTGCCCCACTGGACTGATTTCTTCCTATCTGGACTCTATTTTTGCTCCTCTTGTCCAGTCTCTTCCCACTTACATCAGTTTCCAATTTCCTGACTCTACCCATCTCTCCTTCATCATGGATGTCCAGTATCTCTGCAGTTCCAACCCCACCAGGACAGTCTCTGTTCCTTGAATGGAGGCCCAACCAGTCTCCATCTACCACCATGCTCTTCTGCCTGGCTGAACTTGATCTCACATTGAACAACATCTCCTTTAACACAACTCACTTCCTCCAAATAAAAGGTGTTGCTATGGGTACCCGTATGGGTCCTAGCTATGCCTGCTTTCTTGTGGGATATGTGGAACATTCCTTGTTCCAGTCCTACTCGTGCCCCGTTCCTCACCTCTTTTTCCAGTACATTGATGACTGTATTGGTGCCATTCCTTGCTATTGCCCTAAATTGGAAAATCTCATCAACTTTGTTTCCAACTTGCACCCTTCCCTATCCTTCACATGGTCCATCTTGGACTGTTCCCTTCCTTTCCTCAACTTCTCTGTCTCCTTTTCTGGGGATAGGCTATCAAACAATATTCACTATAAGCCCACTGACTCCCATAGCTATCTTAACTAAACCTTCTCACACCCTGCTTCCTGTTAGGACTACATTCCATTCTCCCAGTTTCTCTGTCTCCGTCGCATTTGTTCTGATGAAGCAATCTTCCATAACAGTGCTCCTGACACGTCGTCCTTTTTCCTCAACCGAGGATTTCCCCCGCACTGTGGTTGGCAGGGGCCTTGACTGTGTCTGTCTCATTTCCTGCACTTCTGCTCCCACCCCTTCCCCTCCCTCCCAGAACCATGATAGGATTCCCCTTGTCCTTGCTTTCCATCCCACCGGCCTCCATATTCAACGGATCTTCCTCGACCATTTCAGTCACCTCCAGTGTGATGGCACCAACAAACACAACTTGGCCTCCCCTCCCTTTTCAGCATTCCGAAGGGACTGTTTTCTCCACGAAACCCTGGTCCACTCCTCAATCACCCCCAACACCCCCCTCCCTTTCCCTTGGCACCTCTGCATACAAGAGCAGGAGATGCAATACCTGCCCTTTTACCTCCTCTCTCCTCACCGTCCAATGCCCCAAACACTCCTTCCAGGTGAAACAGCAATTTACATACACTTCTTTCAATTTCGCATACAGTATTCACTGCTCACAATGTGGTCTGCCGTACATGGAGAGACCAAAGACAGATTGGGTGACCATTCTATGGAACACCTCTATTCAGTCTGCAAGCATAAGCCAAGCTTCCGGCCGTCTGTCATTTTAATTCTCCACCTTGCTCTCATGCTGACCACTTTGTGCTCGAGCTCCTGCAGTGTCCCAGTGAAGCTAATGTAAGCTTGAGGAACAGCACCTCATTTTTCAATTAGTCATTTTACAACCTTCTGGACTCGACCCTGAGTTCAGTAATTTCAGAGCATAAGCTCTGACCCCATTTTGTTTCTTTTGTCTTTGCAGATTTTGGTTTTACTTTTGTTTTTCTCTTGTTTTTGCTTTCAAACAGCAGCTGTTCATCATTTTGTCATTCACATGCCCTCTAGACACATCTTTTGTTTCTTTCCTTGTCCCTTACCACTCCCTTTGGCTCTGCACCACCAACTCTTTTGTCATTTAATCTCTCCTGTCTTCCATCCTATCACAGATCTTCTCTTTTGTTCTTTTCCCACCCCCCACCACCGCTGTCATTTCACTTGCTTAAAACCTATTACATCTCTAACTTTTCCCAATTCTGATGAAAGGTCATCGACCTGAAACATTAACTCTGTTTCTCTCCACAGATGCTGCCTAACCTGCTGAGTATTTCCAGCATTTTCTGTTTTTATATTGAAAAGCTGTATTTATTTTGGTAGCACATTGAGATATAGTTGCATTTGTTTCCTGCATAAAGTTATTTTAATGTGAATTTATTTTATTTATTTATAGATACAGTATTGAAACAGGCCCTTCGGCCCACCGAGTCTGTGCCGACCAAGAACCACCCATTTATACTAACCCTACAGTAATCCCATATTCCCTACCACCTACCTACACTAGGGGCAATTTACAATGGCCAATTTACCTATCAACCTGCAAGTCTTTGGCAGTGGGAGGAAACCAGAGCACACGGTGAAAACCCACACGGTCACAGGGAGAACTTGCAAACTCCACACAGGCAGTACCCAGAATTGAACCCAGGTCCCTGGAGCTGTGAAGTTGTGGTGCTAAGCACTGTGCCACTGTGCCATTATCTTTGCATATTTCCTTAATTTTCCCACAGCATTACTGTTGCTGGGCTTATTTCTTATTTCCAGTTGCTGAAAGCCTTTTGCAACTGAGGGTGGCTGGTGGAACTAACTTCACATTTTTCATCAAGACTGGCCCTCGCTGCGGCTTGCGTAGATGTGCCTGCACCGCAGTGACTGTAACATAAAAAGTGTCAACCCAAATTTTGGGTGTTTGGTTTATATAAGGAAGATTTTATAATGTGATAATCAGTTGGAGTCATGTTGATTAAACTGAGATTAATATATTACTGATATGGAATGTATATGTATTTTTTGTTTGATCATATTAAAGAATCTGTATTTGTCTTAATTTAGAGTATTCGATCTAAGGTTGAGCTGACAGTAGGGGAGCAGCCAGAAGACATCGACCTTTCCTTGACAGCCACATGTCAGGATGGTATTTCACGCCCTGGAGTTAGAAAGTGCGGTGACCTTAAAATTGGAGACACAGTAAGTGGTCGAGTTTTACTCACAGTGTGATGGATAAGAATTATGATGCTTTGTTTTTGTCATTCTTTTAAAAGTACAGTAACTTTTTACAACATCTATCTAAATACTTATGTTCTTAATTAAAGCACTGATGTAGCATGTGGGGCTGAATCTTATGAGGCCTCCAGCGTCAGAGGTTGTGGCGGGGAGGCCCAGGAAATTTTTCCAGGAGAGGCACGCCACAACCACTGACGCCGAGAAGGCCCCGCCTCATTTACCGAAGGCGGTGAGGCCTCAGTGCGGCCGCCTTCATTTCAATGTTAAAATTATGTTAAAAACATTCAAATGAACCAACCTTGTCCCGGCGGCCGTCCCACGCCAATATTCTGGCTGCTGATTGGAGCTCCGTTTGGAGTTCCGAGGCGTGACACTGGTGGGGAGCGGGGAACAGTGAAATCTTCAGGTCGGGAGGGGTGTGAAAGTGGGGATGATGGGGAAGGGGTTGAGGGTCAAATATTCTGAAGGTGAGGGGTTAAAGTTCGTCATTTAAAAATGGTTTTCTGGGGTTATAGGTAATTTTATTTATTGAGAGCTCATTGGGGGCTGGAGAAGGGATGCAAGGTTTGAATAAAATTTTATTTCTAACATCAGTGCGGCGGGACCTTTAAACATTAAAATTTACCTGAAGGTGTTTAAAAATGGCGCCTGCGCGGTGGCACCGGATGCCATTGCTGGGGATGGAGAGGCCGCTCCCCCCCCCCAACATCATCGGGGGCAGCCGTTCCGCTGCCCCATTTAAATGAGACCCTGCGCGAAATATCGTGGGGGCTCCGCAACAGTGCATCCGCGTCTGAAGACCACCGAGATCAGAGCGTGCCACCGCAATTTGCGGCGCGCTCATAAATCTCAGCCCGTGATGTCAACGTTATCCCACTTCCAAAAATGTACTTTTTCCACACAAAGGGTGGCACCTTCAGCCACCTCTGCATGTTAGTGTTGTAAAATGAAGTGAGTGTAGTCTCGAGAACCATTGCAATCTCTGTATACACAGTACATCTACTTCTGTTAATTCAGAGTTCTTTTTGCTCAAAATAAAATTGAATTATCCAGTAGATCAGATTAAGCAGTTTTAATAAGAAACTACAGGAAGTGCATAATTTTGATACAAATGAACAGATAATTCAAATTAAGTAACAAAATTACGATAAGTAGTTTCAAATGGAGTTGAAAAATGAAGTGACATTCATATTTATCATAGTTCTCATGGTTAATGATGTGACTAATCCTTGGTTTGCTTTAGCTGTTTAGTTGACTGCATAAATACTTCTCAAAGTACTGAAGTGTCCTAGAAATAACTTATAGTCAGCTTGTAAAGCTCATTCACCTTGAATACCAGCTCGCAAATCAGAAAAATAGATACCACTTGTAACTCTTGTTTCCTGTTTCTTTTTACCGCGATATTTTGTGCAGTGGCTCATTTACATGGAGGGGGCAGAATGACCGCCCCCGATAACATGGGGTGGCGGCCGCTCTGTCCCCAACAATGGTGTCTGGTGCCACTGCGCAGGCACTGGTGCCATTTTGAAAGGGTTTCAAGTCCTTCAGTGACATTTAAATTTTTAAAGGTCCTGGTCTCCGGGAAATCAAAATAAAATGTTATGACAACTTTAAATCCCATCTCCCACACCCCCAATGAGTGATCTATATATAAATTGCCCCCTCCACCCAGAAGGAACTTTTATTAATATCCCGAACTTCCCCCCCCCCCCCGCCAAACTTTATTCCCTTTGACCCTCAACCTCTCAACCCACCATCCCGCAACCAATCGCATTTGTTTTTGCCGCTCCCTCCACCCTGAAAAATTCATTCCTCCCCCTCCCCACCAGTGAATGGCGATCCGAAGGCACTGGACCGGCCGGAATATCGGCATGAAACGGCCTTTGGGACAAGGTAAGTGCTTTTGCAAATAATTACATTTATTTAAATATTTAAATGAAGGCTCTGCTGCCCCGAGGCCTCACTGACATCGGTAAAATGCAGCGGGGCCTTACCGGCTTCGAGGCCCATGGCAGGCCTCTCCCGGAAGTATTTTCCGGTACCCCCCACCCCCTCAGCATGACCCCCGATGTTGGGAGGCTTATAAAATTCAGTCCAAAGAGTCTGCAGTGGGATATAGATAGGTTTAATGAGTGTGCAAATATTTGGCAGATGGAGTATAATGTGGGAAAATGTGAACTTGTCCACTTTGGTAAGAAGAATAGAAAAGCAGTATATTATTTAAATGGTGAGAGTTTGCAGAACTCTGCGGTACAGAGGGATCTAGATGTTCTGGTGCATGATTCACAAAAGGTTAGTATGCAGGTACAGCAAGTGATTAGGAAAGCAAATGGAATGTTGTCATTTATTGCAAGGGGAATGGAATATAAAAGTAAGGAAGTTTTGCTACAGTTGTACAGGGCGTTGGTGAGACCACATCTGGAGTACTATCTACAGTTTTGGTCTTCTTACTTGAGAAAGGATATAATTGCATAAGAAGTAGTTCGGAGAATGTTCACTCGACTGATTCCTGGGATGAGGGGGTTTTCTTATGAGGAAAGGTTGGACAGGTTGGACCTGTATCCATTAGAGTTTAGAAGAATGAGAGGTTCTCCTACTCCTGCTCCTAATTCGTATGTTCAAATGATATGATATCGTATGTGATAAAAGAACCAATGTTATTGTTTCTGTTGCTTTTACAATATGTTGTAAAGAACAAGTTTGCATCTAAAGGAAATCCATCATTTATGGAGAGGCAGCAGTAACAACAACAATAACAATCAGTTTTGCAGTCAGGAAATTTAAGGTGCAGATGTCGACTGGGGGACCAGAGAGGTTGATTGGGGGAAAATATTGATGGAGGGACCCAGGAAGATTGATGGCGGAGAGGAGAGGAGAAGAGCACAGGCAGGGCTGGAAACTTTGAGCAGTGGGGAGAAGACTGCAGGGTAGATGGAGGGGCCAGAACATTGCATAAGATGGGAAGAAGCTAGATCATGGAGGGCAGGAGAGATTGAGGGATGGGGAAGATAGAGGAATGAGCCAGCGAGATTGGGGAAGGTTGTAGGGGCCAGAGAAATTAGGAGAGGGGGGAGAAGATTGCAGGGAGTCATGGAGGACATCCGATCATGTGTGGGTGGTGGGGGTGTGGGGGGTGCCACAATCACTGGGGAAATTGCCAGGTTTGCTTGGTAGCCCAGGAAAGCACTTCTGCTCCACCTGGCCCACAAGCAGTGCTGGAAAAACACTTGCCTCTTCCATGCAGCCGTCCTTGCCTCCCTTTAGCTGCTGGACTTCCCAAAGCCTCGGAAAACCAACTGGCCAGCACTAAAGCTGAATCAGAGAAAAAATCTGACCAAGCAGCCTCATTAAAACATAAATGAGGGATTCCCCTTCTGAGAGTGGATTGGTCACTTGCCCTCGTCTAACCTCCGTTAAAAATGTAAGTGGACATTCGAGGTGTGTCGGGTTCGGGTTTGAAATTTTTTACGTGTTTGCTTCCCATCTGACCTGAAACTATTCTTTAATGGGGTTGAAAACGCACCCCATGTCTTCATAGGAGATAGCAGAATGGGCTGTTAACATTGGGGAAGGAAGGGAGCAGATTGCAGGGGGCTGCAGAAATAAAGGGAGATAGGGAAAAGATTGTAGGGAGCCATAGAGGACATTGAATCACGTAGGCAGGGGGATTCTGATCACTGGGGAGGTTTGCCAAGGGGCCACATGTAAACAACAAAAAGGATGCAGCATAAAATATTGCTGCAGGGATAGAAAGAGAGGCCATTGCTGGAGATGCTCTGGCTACAATTGGATAAGTAAAAGCTGCACCTAGTGAGAGCAATTCCACTGAGCTGGACAATGGAGCAATGTTCCCTCTAATTTCCCATCAATGCACATGGCTCATTTGTGGCATCCTGTGATCCCTCTAAGATTGCCGGGTGGCCACGCATGCACGTATCTTAAAGGGAGCGCTGCTTCTGCATGGCCCGTTTGTTCCCTGTGCAGCTTAGAGGGAATGCTGTAATGGAGAAGAGTTATTGTAGGAGGATGGTGTGATCGACCCTGTCAGAGATTGCTGAGAGGTTGAGAAGGCAGAGGAGAGATAGTGCCTCATGGTTATAGTCACAAAGCATTCATTTGTGACTTTGATTTTGACAATTTTGTGCTGTGGCAGGGAAAGAAACCTGATTGAACATGGAGGCAACAACATGTTCAAGGACTTGAGAGGAATGCGATGTCAGAAACGGAGAGACAGTTTGCATGGACAGAGGAATTGAGCAAAACCTGCCTACAGCATTAGAAGTAGAAATTCCAAAGCCTGTTTACTCCTAGAAAGTAGGTGGTAAATAACAGCACTTCTGACCTTTGTTAATTCCTCCTATGGCTATTCAGTAATAACAATGGAGGCATTGAATAACTGGAGCATGCAGCCTCAGCTTGTTGTATTATTGGAAATCAAAGTTCTTTCATAGTTGGCTGCAAATTCTGCATTAATGTCAGAATGAATTTAGTGCAATGATGCTAATGGCAGTGTTTGTGGTATAGTATATTTTTCTTTGTTAGTATCCAAATGAAGAAGATTTAGATTAAAATAATGCCAGTATTCAGTTTCCCAAATTTAAAATGTGTTATACAGTGGCCATAGAAAAGTACAGATTGGAAAAATCTGTGAAAGTCCAGAGCCTATAAACTTAGCAAAAGTAATGCTGCCTGCCCTTCATTGAGAATGAGTAAATGTGTTATATGTATAGGAATAAAGGATCGGACAGAACTATCAATTCAATACAAGGGCAGAAGTGCTGGCCTAATGTACCCTGAAATGTAAAAAGACAATAATGTTGGAAGTTCAGCTGTTCAAGAAGTTCAACACGAATGGTAATTGCTGTATTCGTTAGCTTCAGCCACTACTATAATTTTAATTTATATATAACTTTAATTCTTTGGAGCCTTCCTCTCTCAGGCTGGAGTTAAAATTGCAGTCAGGGCCCAAAAAAATCATCCCTTCATGACCTGCATATTTATCGAAAGACGGTGCGACTTTGTGTGAATGGCTTAGATTCTCGTTCGGACGCCTCAGTAAAAATTATATTCAGCAGGATCCAGTTGGCTAGAAGACATATATTTTGACTGCCCACCCACCTGGTGGAAATCTCATCCCTTTTTTTGAATTAAAAATCAATGGTGGTGGATAAAGTTCAAATCTCCCTATAGCGTTTGAAGCAAAACAATTCTGTCTGGGAAGAGTAAAAAGAAACAGATATTGTTGAGGTATATTGCAAAGATGTGTACAGCTTTCTGGACTGTATGCAAATAATCTGCCACAAGCAATTTAGGACTATATAACTTTATCATTCACTGAAGCATGTACTTTTCAAGATGCACTGTCCAAGAACATTGCTTTAAAAGTTAGGGAGGTAATTATGCAAAGATGCTAAGTTTATCGTGCCTTTGACCTTTTGTATAATATTGCTGTCTTGAGTAATGTTATTTCTGTTCAGGTGTCTTTTGATGTCACTGTAGAAGCCAGGAGCTGCCCAGAGACCCAGACCAGAAATATCTTCACCATTAAGCCAGTTGGCTTCAAAGATTCACTGAGTATAACAGTTGGTTATATTTGTAACTGTGACTGTACAAGTGAGATGCAAACCAACAGCTCCAAGTGCAATGGTAATGGAACCTATGAGTGTGGGATCTGTAAGTGTGATCCAGGCTTTCTGGGAGCCAATTGTGAATGCCAGGATGGAGAAACAAATAATGTATTCCAGACGTTCTGCCGTGAAGCAGAGGGAAAGCCGATCTGCAGTGGCAGAGGGGAGTGCAGCTGCAACCAGTGTGTCTGCTATGAGAGTGAGTTTGGAAGGATTTATGGGACATTCTGTGAATGTGATGACTTCTCATGTGCTAGGCACAAGGGCATACTCTGTTCAGGTAAGTTCAAATTCTACATGTTTAATTACAGTATGGCTTGATTTGTATATTGCTTTAACCCTTTGCCCTTCAGGAAAAAATGTTTGTTTTGGGTGAAAAAACTCAGTATCCATGGGAGTTTTCTGAGTGGCAGGGACAAAGGATTAATCTGACACCATTTGGTAGGAGTGTAAATTCCATAATGCACCTCTGCATAGATAATATATATTTAGAACAAGAAAGGTCACCATGAAACCTCAGTAGGCTTGATTTCCGATTTTAGGGCAGTTCAGGTTTCAGTCCAGATCCATTCCTTTGGTATAAATCATCAGGGTTCCTTTGGCAGGAAGCTAAATGTGAAAAGCAGATTTCAGCCACAGGTGAAAGGTCGAGCTGATCCCAACATGGCATTTTTTAGTTTCATTTGAGCACACAGCCAGCGTTTCTGATTCAACCACTGTATGCCTTTGTTTTTACTATCAGCTCTATTACCAAGGCCCTACCGAATGACAGTTTTGTTTTCTGTGAAGGTTCAAAGTACATGATGATAAAAGATTAAGCTTTGAGATACTTTTTTTTTATAAGAGAACTGTATTTGTTGTCTTGTTTCTCATTTTCTGTGGTAATTTACATGGCATATGAATGATATGTACTGATTGGAAGCCCACTCTGCATTTCTCTTTGTGGAGCCCCAAAAATCAATCTATGTGCCATGATCTCAGCCTTCAGCATAGCTATCCACTGCCAGCCCAAACCCACCTCCTCGCATCCCCCCTTGAGTTTTTGGGATCAGTTAGAGTGCATGCTTTAGAGGTCCCAGGTTTGACGATATTTGCTTTGTAAGGTATGGGAAGGGGGTCCCTGAGGAAATTCAGAACTGACATCTCTACTACTGTTGTCGAATGAAGAGGAATTCTGACCACTGACTCCATCCCTTTCTCTGGGAAATGTCTGAGGCTGAACCAGACTGTTCATAATCTTGGTGTCATATTTGACCTGGAGATAAACTTCCGACCACATATCTGGTCATAAAGACCGCCTATTTCCACTTCCATAACATCGCCTGACTCTGCCACTGCCTTCGTTCATTTGATACTAAAACCTTCATCCATGCCTTTGTTACCTGTAGAGTTGACTGTTAGAATACACTTCTGGCCAGTCTCCCGCGCTCTATCCTCCGTAAACCTGAGGTCATCCAAAACTCTACTACCCATGTCCTAACACACACCAAGTCCCATTTACCCATCACTCCTGTGCTCACTGACCTAAATGGTTCCCAGTTATGTAGTGCCTCAATTTTAAAATTCTCATCTCTCCATGGCCTCACCCCTCCTTTATCTGTAATCTCTTGCACTATAACCCTCCAAGGTATCTGTACTCCTCGAATCCTGGCCTCTTGAGCATCTCAGATTTTAACCATTCCATCATTGGCAGCTGAGCCTTCAGTTGCCAAGGCCCTAAGCTCTGAAATTTCTTCCCTACACCTCGCCACCTCTCTTCTCTTTCCTCTTTGAAGACGCTCCTTAAAACCTACCTCTTTGAGCAAGCTTTTTCTCACCTGCCCTAATAGCTCCTTATGTGGCTCCTTGTCAGATTTTGTTTTATAATGTTTCTGTGAAGTGTCTAGGGAGGTTTTACTACATTAAAGGCACTATACAAGTAGAAGTTGTTGTTGTAACAGAGAAGCAGATGAATATAGATATATAGCACAATCAACAACAACTTGTATTTATCTTAGGCCTTTAATGTAGAAACACATCCCTTGATGCTTCAGAGGAAGAGAAGAACGAATATTGACATTGAGGCATCTCTAGGCTCCAAGGACAGCTACCCAGGATGGAGGAAGGAAAATGTTGGGCTGGACAGTCAGTATCAACTTGGCAGCTCACAATCAGACAGTCCAGGAAACAATTTATTGACCTTGCTAGGACAGGCAAGGTAAGAGGAGCTCAGCCAATTTCAGAATTATTTGATTTTAAGTTGATAAAGGTAGGTTATAGATAAACTGATCAGATGATATCCAGTAAATTGAATGTCCAAGTCCAATTTCAAAAATAAAACTTTAGGAATAGTTTATGCTGTCAGCAGGGAGCCTTTCCTGCCAGAAGTACACACTGAAAAATTAAATGTGCAATTTTCACGATATTCTGTCCATTTAAATTAAATAGTCCAAAGATAATGTGCAGCATGCATCTAAATTTGTGATTCATATTGCTGCAGCTTTTCACCGGGAGTACAAGCTCAGAAATGTAGCTTCTTTGTGTGAGTTTGGGGTTCAAGCGTTAAGGAAAAGAATTGAAATAATAATATAACAAGTTTGATGGAGATTTAGTTTGCCAGATTTTTTTCTTTCCCTAAATTGTGTGCCTCTGCCAGTGACTATGTTAATCTCCGTTAATGTATTGCAGGCACTCTACAGTAACCTATCTAACTTCTGCATAAATTTCCTGTGAGTCACACCAAGAGTGCCACTTTTGAGTTTTTTGACTGCCTGAATTGCTTATTTTCTAGGTCACCATCTTGGAACTGGATGTAAAATAAAACAGTGATAAACCATGTAATAGTGGGATTGTCAAATGCGTTTCTGTTCTCCCCTAATAGATTTCACTTTTCTGTCAGCAGACAGTACTATTTACTCTTGGGTTGCATATGATGCCAACCAATTTCCATGGGATGTACTATTAGCATTGCTTCAACCATACAGGGCTACTTCTACAGCTGGCAGCCTCCATGCTTTCTGCAGCATCAGACTTAAATCCCCAAAGCTTTGAAATCCCTGATTCTGGTTGGTTAGTTCCCTGCCACGTGGCTTTCCATCAAGAGGGTTTATGAAAACTGATGAAATGCTCCCAGTGGAAATTGAATGGCTGTATTGTCATGATTCAAGCTCCTGCCCTAGCAGATGGGAGTAAATATTCAACCAGTTGAGCTACCTATACCCTGCTGGTCATCAAGATTCCCCTTTGCAGCCAGTCGTCACCTGATATCTTTCATTATATAATGAAGCAATTATATTCCTTGTACCTTCCTAAAGTTTGCATAAATAATACTTGCACCTGATCAGTAGAAGATATACTTCAAACTGGGGTTAACAGAACATTGTTTTTCTTCCCCCCATATTCAAGCTCTGTGTCTGTACAGTAAATCATCTAGTGACCAGATCAAATGAGAAAACACATTTGATGTCAAAGGTGCAGAGAACTGCATTTTTGAGATAAGAGTTGTGTGTCTACTACTATTACATTCTGCTTATTATAATTTAGCCTTCCATGAAAATCCAGGTGTACAGAGTTGTTGTTATCACTACCCTCTTGTACGGCTCTTGTGTGGGTCCTATACAGTAAATAAATTAAGCTACTTGTAATTTCTATCAGTGCTGTTTGCACTCCATCGTGAATATCAAACGGCTGGACTACATTACAAACATTGAAGTCCTTGGAAGAGCCAATTTACCCAGCATTGAGAAGCATTCTCCTACAACGGCAGCTGCGCTGGACATGGCATGTGTCACACATGGAGGACACCAGAATGTCAAAAGCAGTGCTGTATGGAGAACTGTGCCTCAGGAAGCGGAATCCGCGAAAACGTTTCAAGGACCAGTTGAAGAATTATATCTCCTTGGTTGACATTAAACAATGGTCATGGGAGCATGAAGCTGCTGACAGGAACAACTGGTGCTCAAAAATCAGGACTGCAACGTGCAGCTTTGAGTCCTTAAGACACAAAGCTGTGGGAGAGAAAGGTCAAAAAAGGAAGGAAGCTGCTTCTGCCTGGGCTCCCACAGCTCAAGAATTCCTGTGCCTGAAATGCTCAAATGCCTGCAGATCTAGAATTGGACTGTTGAGCCACCAGTGAGCGTGCCAGCACCCATTGAGCTGAATCTTCGTCTGAGAAGAACTAGCCATCATTATAATTCAGATAAGCAGGCAGGGAAAGATGTAACTGGAGCCTCGTATCGGGAAAACTCTATATGCCATATGAGAAATATTAATTCATCGGTTGGAAACTTACATTAAACTTTTAATGGAAAAAGTCCTACAGTTAACTTTTTAAAAAAATTGACAACCAAGATGGCCACCACAATTTGCATCTGAAATACCAAGAGATCGAATTGGAGATACAACTCTGGGTTTTGGACTTTGGACCTCATTGAAAACAAAGGGGATTGTGAGAATCATGTGACCATCTTCCAGGCTGTGTAAAACTGGGAGTTTTGTTAAACAAAAAAGAGACAGGCAGTAACTGAGACGGCAGCAGCAAAGAAGGCTGTACGCCTCTCTCTCTCCCCAGAAAACATCAAGTTTGAAAACCGTCTGTGATTATGGACCCTTCAAGCCTACAGATTGCTACAGAGACCATGGGAAGAGAGCCACCTACAAGACTGCCTCTAGGAAATCCCTGAGCCAAGCGGGCTAGCCACAAAGTGCACTTTGACCAGGCAAAGGCTTCAAGAATACAACCCCAGCCGGAAGACCACCAAATCATCCAACTGTATATTTAACTTTTATTTACTCTAGACTTTAATCCAACTGAAAAACCTACTTTCCACTCTGTAATCTGTTTGTGTATGTGATTCTCGTGTGAATGTGAGCATGAATGTGTAGTGTATTTTTTATTATTTTTAAATGGGGTTCAGGTTGTTAAGTATAATAAACTTTCCTGTTCCTTGTTTAAACTCAAGAAAACCTGTTCAATTGGTTCTTTCACCATCACATTAAAGGTAAAAGGTGAAGCACTCACAGAGGTGGTAAGCACTACCACTGTTTAAAAAGGACTATACCCTCTGGGATCAGATAAGAGGAAGGACAAGAGGCGCGACTGTTACCCACTTCTCATCTGGCCATGGTACAAGGACTAGGGGACACAGATTGAAGGTTTTGGGAAGGGGGAATGTGAGTGATAATGACCTGGAACTTGCTGCCCATGAGGGTGGTGGAAGCGGAGACAATCAATGATTTCAAAAGGAAATTGGATGGAGACTCGAAGGAAACAAACTTGCAGGGCTGCGGGAATTGAGCAGGGCAGTGGGACTGGCTGGATTGCTCTGCGGGGAGCTGGCATGGACACGATGGGCCAAATTGCTCCTTCTGTGCCATAAATGACCCTATGACTCTATGGTGATGCTACGGAAGGCGTGAACTCAAAAAAAATTTGGGCGGAACACTTCTGGCCACTTGTGCCACGGACTGCTCAGTGGCCCTAGATAGGGTAGACAGGAAGACCTGGTTCCCCTAGTGGAGAGGCCAGTTAACAAGGGGCACTGATTTAAAGTGATGGGTAGAAGGATTAGAGGGGACATGAGGAAAAACTTTTTCACCCTGAGGGCAGTGGGTGTTTGGAATTGACTGCCCGGATAGGCAGTGGAGGCAGAAACCCTCAACTCATTTAAAAGATACCTGCACATGCACCTGAAGTGCTGTACCGTGCAAGTTGCTGGAAGGTGGGATTAGATTGAGCGGCTAGTTTTTTCAGCTGGTACAGACACTATGGGCTGAATGGCCTCCTTCTGTGCCATAACTTTTCTATGGTTCGATGGTTCTATTTGTTCAGCTGCACGAGGGATTCCCACCACCAGCGTTATTTAAAAAGATAACCATCAAACTTGCAGGAGAGGTATTTTTGACTTACTTTTGCTGGTGCAGAGTTAGTGGAAGTACTATGCTTTATTATTGGAGAAGTTTTGCTAAAGTTTTAAATTTTCAAGGGAGTGATGCTAAATCTCAACAAAGAGGTCAGCGGATTTGGTTAGCCTGTAAGGAGAAAGTCTGCTTCAGTAATGGAGGCTACAATTGCAGTCCCTGTTGGGCTGCAGCATGATTTGCAGAGGGAGCACAGACAGCAGAGAGGGAAGTAGTACACAGAGGAAGAAGGACCCTCAATAGAAGGCCCTATCTACCATGGGTCTTTCAGGAGCACTTCTCCTATCTGCATCTCAGTCAGGAGCAATGTCGGAAGCATCTGCAATTCACCAAGGAAGTGGTCACTGAATCTTGCCACCTCCTACAACCTGACCTGCAGCCTCACAGCAGGGCAAGGGCAGCACTGCCAATGGCCATAAACATCACTGTCACCCTCAATTTCTCTGCCAGTGGATCATTCTGGGGGGAGCAGGCAACATTAGCAACATCTTGCAGTTGGCTGTGCATCGCTGCATCTGGGAGGTGACAGTGGTCTTGTGTAGAAAGAGAGGGAACTTCATCAGCTTCCCATTGATCAGAGAGACAAAGCAGGGGAGTGCATGTGGTTTTGCCAGACTGGCGGGATTCCCAGTGGTGCAGTGTATAATCAGCTGCACACACATGGCTCAGCGGGCCCCACATGTTAATGGGGATATGTTCCATAACTGCAAGGGATATTAATGTCCAGTTAGAATGCGACCATGCCCACAAGATCCTCTTGGTGAATGGTAATCGTCATGACGCCTTCATCCTGTGCCAGTCAGGTGTACCTGCCACATTTGGCCCACCATGAAGAACCCGAAGCTGGCTTCTGGGTGACAGGCGATACCCACTCTAAACCTGGCTAATGACTCTCCTCTGCCACCTGTTAATGCATTGACAGCGCTGCAGCACACTTATGCCTAGTGACTAACCACATGCTGATCCCAACACTATACTACCTTCTAAAGTTCACGCAGTTTCAGTATCTGAGTTGATGGTTGCAAGTGTCTAACTAACTTGATTGAATGTTTCGAGGAGGTGAGTAGATGTGTAGATATGGGTAAAGCAGTTGATGTAGTCTACATGGACTTCAGTAAGGCTTTTGATAAGGTCCCGCATGGGAGATTGGTTAAGAAGGTAAGAGCCCATGGGATCCAGGGCAATTTGGCAAATTGGATCCAAAATTGGTTTAATGGCAGGAGGCAGAGGGTGATGGTCGAGGGTTGTTTCTGCGAGTGGAAGCCCTTGACGAGTGGTGTACCGCAGGGATCGGTGTTGGGACCCTTGCTGTTTGGAGTGTACGTTAATGATTTAGACGTGAATATGGGAGGTATGATCAGTAAGTTCGTGGATGACACGAAAATTGGTGGTATCGTAAATAGTGAAGAGGAAAGCCTTAGATTACAGGACGATGGGCAGAACAGTGGCAAATGGAATTTAATCCTTAGAAGTGTGAGGTGATGCATTTTGGGAGGACTAACAAGGCAAGGGAATATACAATGGATGATAGGATCCTAGGAAGTACAGAAGGTCAGAGGGACCTTGGTGTACTTGTCCATAGATCACTGAAGGCAGCAGCACAGGTAGATAAGGTGGTTAGGAAGGCAGATGGGATACTTGCCTTTATTAGTCGAGGCATAGAATATAAGAGCAGGGAGGTTATGATGGAGCTATATAAAATGCTAGTTAGGTCACAGCTGGAGTACTGTGTACAGTTCTAGGCACCACACTATAAGAAGGATGTGATTACACTGGAGAGGGTGCAGAGGAGATTCACCAGGATGTTGCCTGGGCTGGAGTGTTTCAGCTGTGAAGAGAGACTGAAAAGGCTAGGGTTGTTTTCCTTGGAGCAGAGAAGGCTGAGGGGGACATGATTAAGGTTTACAAAATTATGAGGGGCATCGATAGATTAGATAGGAAGAAACATTTTCTCATAGTGGAGGGGTCAGTAACCAGGGGGCATAGATTTAAGGTAAGGGGCAGGAGATTTAAAGGGGATTTGAGGAAAAGAAATTTCGCCCAGAGGGTGGTTGGAATCTGGAGCGCACTGCCTGAAGAGGTGGTAGAGGCAGGAACCATCACAACATTTAAGAAGTATTTAGATGAGCACTTGAAACACCATAGCACACAAGGCTATGGACCAAGTACTGGAAAATGGGATTAGAAAAGGTAATTTTTTTTTTATTCATTCATGGGATGTGGGTGTCGCTGGCCAGGCCAGCATTTATTGCCCATCTCTAATTGCCCTTGAGAAGGTGGTGGTGAGCTGCCTTCTTGAACCGCTGCAGTCCATGTGGGGTAGGTACACCCACAGTGCTATTAGGAAGGGAGTTCCAGGATTTTGACCCAGTGACAGTGAAGGAACAGCAATATAGTTCCAAGTCAGGATGGTGTGCGACTTGGAGGGGAACTTGCAGGTGGTGGTGTTCCCATGCATTTGCTGCCCTTGTCCTTCTAGTTGATAGAGGTCGCGGGTTTGGAAGGTGCTATCTAAGGATCCTTGGTGCGTTGCTGCAGTGCATCTTGTAAATGGTACACACTGCTGCCACTGTGCGTCGGTGGTGGATGGAGTGAATGTTTGTGAATGGGATGCCGATCAAGCGGGCTGCTTTGTCCTGGATGGTGTCGAGCTTCTTGAGTGTAGTTGGAGTTGCACCCAAGTGGAGAGTATTCCATCACACTCCTGACTTGTGCCCTGTAGATGGTGGACAGGCTTTGGGGAGTCAGGAGGTGAGTTACTGCATGATTCCTAGCCTCTGACCTGCTCTTGTAGCCACGATATTTACTTGTGGGGGATTCAGCGATTGTAATGCCATTGAATGGCAAGGGGACATGGTTAGATTCTCTCTTGTTGGAGATGGTCATTGCCTGGCATTTGTGTGGCGCGAATGTTACGTGCCACTTATCAGCCCAAGTGTGGATATTGTCCAGGTCTTGTTGCATTTCTACACAGACTGCTTCAGTATCTGAGGAGTCGTGAATGGTGCTGAACATTGTGTAACCATCAGCGAACATCCCCACTTCTGATCTTATGATTGAAGGAAGGTCATTGATGAAGCAGCTGAAGATGGTTGGGCCTAGGACACTACCCTGAGGAACTCCAGCAGTGATGTACTGGAGCTCAGATGATTGACCTCCAACAACCACAACCATCTTCCTTTGCGCTAGGTTTGACTCCAACCAGCGGAGAATTTTCCCCCTGATTCCCATTGACCAGTTTTGCTCAGGCTCCTTGATGCCATACTCAGTCAAATACTGCCTTGATGTCAAGGGCAGTCACTCTCACCTCACCTCTTGAGTTCAGCTCTTTTGTCCATGTTTGAACCAAGGCTGTATTGAGGTCAGGAGCTGAGTGGCCCTGGCGGAACCCAAACTAAGCGTCACTGAGCAGGTTATTGTCAAGCAGGTGCCCTGGTACTACCTGTGGTTATGGGCCACCTGTCCTGCAAGAGAGAGGGAAGGATATCAGAAAATGAGTTCCAATGTTTTTGGGTGATGTGCCTGCCATAGGTGGGTAACTGGAAGTATGTGGAAGCTGTGAGAGGTGGGTGTGAGGCTGCTAGCATTAGCATGTGTGTGAGGGTGAGATGGAGTATCCGAATGTTAGACATGAGTCATGCTTGCTGATGGGGGAGTAATGGGGGGGCGGTGGTGCATTGAGCAGCGTGAGATGTTGGTCGACTGTTGGTAGGCGATGTCCTTTGCAGATGCATTCACTGACCTTGACCGCCTGCGTGAGGTTATTGAACTTTTTCCAGCGCTGCAGCCAGTCCCTCAGGGCCAGTTTCCAGGAATTGACCTCTGCAGTTTTGTTAGCAGTCTGTTTTTGATAAATCTAGCTACAGGTGCACATACAAACCAGTGAGGCATCCCATATAATTTTGTAATTTACTTTATTACCATCTATATATTGCAGAGGCCCTTCGCTTTTTTTGCACTTGTGAACAATGCACACGTATAGATAATGTGGCTGAGGAAGTGGAGTTGTACCCCAAACATGCAGCAAGTCGGAGCTATTACTTTGTGCACAGTCCTACCAGCCTGAGACCCAACTAGGATTTGATATCAGGCCTCATTCAAATTTACCAAGGCATCACAATGTAGCTTGCCAGTTGGGGCCTGCTGAATTCTAGCTAGCTCTGATGCCAAGCTAGACTATAGGTAGATCCTGTTAGAGAAAAAAGACACATTCTGAAACAGTAAAATGTAATTTACTTGAGCATTTTCAAAAAGTATGAGGAACAAAGCCCTGTACATTTATATTATACATATAAATAGTTATACTTTTCTGTTGATCTGTCATTCAGAAGAGTGAGAGGTAAAATCTATTTACCACATCAATTTATGATCATTCATTTACTAAAACTTCATAGTTTAAGTCAAAGTTGCATTTTAATTTTATTAAGAATCCATTTGTGAACATAGTGACTATTCTTTTCTGTTTTAATTAAATTAGAAAACCATCAGCAAGTGAGTGAAAGCAAGTATTGTTCTGTGTTCTCTGATTCACCTTTGTAACCAAAATAGAATAGCCATCACTCATGCAATATCAAGACTGAGGTTTCATTTGTAGATAGTACATATTTTCTTATATATAAATGGCTGTTTAGTTCTGTATATTGTAAAATGCCGAATTACACAATTACAAAGGCATGGGAGGCTACTGCATTTCAATCTGGCGATGCCTTCAATTAACAAGATGGCATGTAGTGAGGTTAATAATAATTGGGTGCACTTAGACCCGAACTCATATTTGTTGGATATTAAGGTTGGTGTTGTGTGTTGGTCAGATATGGTTGTGCTGCTTTATTCCCCAAAATTGAGCCTGAAGTTGTATCTTTCTTTTCGATTTACATGGCAACAAAGCCTACCCTAAGCATCTACAAGTTAACCTCTAGATTGAACTGATCGTAACAGGAAACAGGGTTACATGGGGTCTGTTGAGGATGAAAGAAGTAATTTTGTGCTCTGTCTCCTACATCGCCACCAGCAAAAATCTAATTCATTCAAACTATTAAAATACAACTACTGATAAATGCAGCTGTATTGTTCATTCTTCAGAACCATGTTTACTGATTCTTTTTATAACTATGTCTTTTGTTATCAGGATAATTAACTCTCTGAGGAGGGAAAGACTTTAAACGTTCAATATGCACAGTGCTTTTCTTTCAAATATGCTTGGACATTGACTTTTGCATATTTCTCAATTCGACTGTTTGAAATTAGAATTCAAGAAATGCACGGCCAGTTGTTAATAGTCTTGCACATTAAACCAGGGATTATTGGGGCAAGGGTTTGTGACCATGATTTCCCCACACATTGATGCTCCAATTTCAGCCTGACATGGTGAGGGGAGGACCTCACACACCTCATAGATACAAGATGCGGAATCATATTGGCAGAAGACTGAAAATCTTCCTGTCCTGATAATATTGTACTTCAACTAATTATTTTAAAGGAAAATATTAGGCTGTACTAAATAATCTGCTGTAAAGTGATCTTTTCTCCAAATTTGAAAATAGGAGCTTGTCAAAGCAAACTGTTCCTGGCCAATCAATGATCTGACCTAGAGGCAGATAGCTCCTAGAAAAAGAAAACAATAGCTCTTATTAATTATCGGCAATTCTTCATCAATATCATGCTGAATATAGCCCAGCTTATTTGGCTTATATTCTCAGCCTATATGTACTCCCATACATTGTGCAGCAAAAATAAAGCCTCAGAACAGCATTAAATATGGAAGAAGAAGAAGACATTCAGTGCATTAGCTTAACTCTTCTATAGACCTTGCATATTTTGTGCTATCATGGACTTACCCAACATGCTTAATGTCTTGAGAGAGTTGACGAAATACAGTTAAACACATGAAAATTAGGTTCTGTGAGTCTGCTCCGCAGCCCCAAACTGAGTTGACTGAAACTCTTCAGATATCCATTGTTACGTAAGTGCTTCCATTTTAAAAAAACTTTTTGAGGACTTGTGTTAAAACTGAAAAATTCCATAGATGTGTTTTCTTTTACCAAGTTTACTGAAGAGGCACTTGATACGTTGTTTGAAAACAACCTGTGCTGGTAATCATATTCTTTAAGCTCAATAAGCAACAGAAACCTTGGTGACCTGGGGAAGATGTTTACAGAGAAGCCAAATGTCTAGGTTTATGGATGTCAGGAGGTTGACTTTCTGCTTGGGGAAGATATTCTTTTCAGTTCAGTTGGAGATCAACTTGCCAAGGGAAAAACACCTAGCTCACCTCTTTCTCTACCTCTTTGAAGAAACCCTGCAAAGTTCCAGTGTGGAAGAGCTAAAATCCATGGTGCTGCATCTTTCCTGAGAAGCTGGAAAAACCTGCCCAATTAATTCTCAACGCCACCTGAAAAGAACTGCTTTAGAAAAGATCCCAGTGACTTGTCTCCGTATACCCGGACACCTGACCAATAAGGATAACTGACTTCCTTCCATATCTTCTCATTTTTTCTTCAAGAATTAGCAAGTATTTGGCCAAAGGATTCTTTTTTTTTTTGTAACAGACCTCTGCAGAGAGAATTTCTGTACTTTTTTGAGTGTGTGTGGGGAATTTAAAAAGAGAACTTTCATATTTCAATCTGTGTGTTAATGCTTTGCTTTGTTTATGGATAAGTATTGTTTGATAATAAACTGATAATTTTGTTTATAAAAGAAACCTGGTTGGTGTATTTTATTCTGAGATAAAGAGTAGAATATATGATCGACCAAATCGGTAACTGGGTAAACATTTTAAAAATATATGTTGTGACCTGTGGAGAAGTGGGATTACAAAAGACAGTACACTCCTCCCACCTCGGTCGTAACACCATCTAAAATTACAACCTATGTTCCTGAACTCTAACCAGTTGCTTCCAGCAGCACCAGAACCGTTGTGTGGCACTGATCATTTAACCACTTAACTCTATAGTTATCCTTATAGCATTCTGTTTTACTCTTAACTATATAGTTGTCTCCCTTTTTAAGGAATCAGTGAACACAGTCTGAGCTGCTTTTGCTGGATGTTTATTCCAGAACTCATTACCGCCAGGAAGACATTTTATGCTCATCTTGGTTTGAAACTTCTTAATATTATTACCTCCAAAAAACATTTGATAAAGTGTCACACAACAGATTTGTGAGCAAAGTTAGAGCTCATGAAATAAAAGGAACAGTAGCAACATGGATATGACATTGGCTGAGTGACAGGAAACAGAGTAGTGGTTAATAACATTTTTCGGACTGGAGGGAGGTTTGTAGTGGAGTTCCCCAAGGGTCGGTGTTCGGACCCTTGCTGTTCCTGATATATATTAATGACCTAGACCTTGGTGTACAGGACATGATATGCGGATGATAGGAAACTTGGAAACATTGTGAACCGTGGGGAGGATAGTGTAGAACTTCAAAAGGACATAGACAGGTTGGTGGAATGGGCAGACAAGTGGCAGATAAAATTTAATACTGAGAAGTGTGAAGTGATTCATTTTGATAAGAAGAACGTGGAGAGACAATATAAAATAAAGGATGGAATTCTAAAGGGGGTGCAGGAGCAGAGGGACCAGGGTGTATAAGTGCATAAATTATTGAAGGTGGCAGGACAGGTTGAGAGAGTGGTTAATAAAGCATACAGCATCTTCAGCTTCAATAATAGGCGCATAGAGTACAAAAGCAAGGAAGTTATGTTAAACTTATATAGAACAGTGGTTGGGCCTCAGCTGGAGAATTGTGCCCAGTTCAGAGCTCCGCACTTTAGGAAAGATGTGAAGGCATTGGAGAGAGTGTAGAAAAGGTTCATGAGAATGGTTCCAAGGATGAGAAACTTTAGTTTCGTGGATAGATTGGAGAAGTTGGAACTGTTTTCTTTGGAGATGAGAAGGTTGAGAGAAGATTTGATAGAGGTATTCAAAACATTGAGGTGTCTAGACAGAGTAGATAGAGAGAAACTGTTCCCATTGGTGGAGAACAAGAGGGCACAGATTTAAGGTAATTGGCAGAAGAAGCAATAGCGACATGAGGAAAAACGTTTTCATGCAGCGAGTGGTTAGGGTCTGGAATGCACTACCTGAGAGTGTGGTGGAAGCAGGTTCAATCGAGGCATTCAAGAGGGAACTGGCTTGTTATCTGAAAAGGAATAATGTGCAGGGCTATGGGGAGAAAGCTGAGGAGTGACACTAGGTAAATTGCTCTTTCAGAGATCAGGTGCAGACACAACAGGCCAAATAGCCTCCTTTTGTGCTATAACAATTCTGTGATTCTGTGAAATAATAGCAATAACCTGAAAATGCTGGAAATCTGAAACAAAATCAGATAATGGTAGAAGCACTCCAGTTAGTCAGCACTTGTGAAAAGAATCAATAGGTTAAGTATTTTGGACATACAGCTCTTTATCAGAACTGAAAAGTGAACAATAACAAGCATTTTAATAGATGGAGAGGAAAAATAAAAGAACAGATGAGCGAAAGTATTGGTAGGAAGTCCTGTAAACTGCATAGCATAAAAACAGGAGCTGGACAGGTGATTGGAGATGATCTTTTGTTCAGAGAGTGTAAAGAAGCAGTAAAGTAAGCAAAGACATTAAAGAAACAAAGAATATGGGAATAATTAAGGCAGTGGAAAGTAACCCAAGGAAAAGATCAGAAGATTGAAGGCCAAAATGTCCAAACGCCCCTATCCTATCTGACATTAATTTCTACGAAGTGTTAAGAAGCAGAGGAGACATCTTTGGCTGAGTAGATGAGATTTTAGAGATCAAGAAGGCCATGAATATGCATTTGTTGTTAGAATGTAGGAGAGGGAGATCTGAAAAGGCGGTTGGTGGTGGAATAGAGGAATTTGAGGCATTCTTTTGTCCTCCAGAATGATCTTGGAATAAAGTGTGAAATTTTGGAGTTTATATGGGGTGGAAGATAAAGGACTGGCAAGCAGGAAGTTGGAGAACTCGGGGTTGACGTTCACTGTCTTCATCTGGTGTTAACAGGGCAATAATGGCCTCAAAATGGAGTCTGTAGTCTTATCACCTCATTAACACTAGCAATGCAGCCAGTTTCATTTTGAAAGAGACCTACTGCTGGCTGCCTAAATCTCCTGGCAGTTTCAGGCAATATGCCCCTTTTAATATAAAAATTGGAGTCTTACGACATAAGTAAGATCCTGACAGCCATTTTTAGTCTGAAATGGTCAGAGCCTGAGCCATGCAGGGTGATGGGGAACTGGAGAGGCCTGCCAGAGAATGCATCAAATTATTTTTGTGTGACCTGGAAGAGTGGAAGTGCTCCACGGTGGCCCACAAAAATAATCAGGGCCTTTGCTGCCCGGGGCCCCCCATCCTGCATGACTGCAACAACCCCTGCACTGCAACTCCCCACCCGGTCCCAACCTCTGCAACTGTGCAACTGATCTTGCTACGGGCAGCCATGCTCAATTTTTTGGCCTCAGTCCAACTAATTGTATCAGGATGCCGGCAGCACATGTACCAAATTTAGATGAGGCCAAGGCCTCAAATTCACATAAGCCTTCATCGCCAATACTGGCAGCCAACCAGCCAATCGGTTACCCAAATATCAGAATGGGTCTCATCGGGCTGGATTTTCCAGCAGGCATTGGGACCCCGATGTCGGGCCCAAATGGGGATCCTGAGCCCGCCTGTGTCAGCATTACACCCGCCAATGCAACTTTCTGGGAGGCGGCCGGCTAATTGGTCGCTTCCACGCTTGCCCTCCTTTTAAGGAGGGCAAGCAGGTCCTGAGACTGCAGGTATTATCAGAGTTGCCCACAGTGATGTCAGGCTGGCAGCCCCACCCGGAGAGGCCCGAGGGCACCTCAAAATGGAGGGGCCTTTGGTTGCCTGCATAGAAGTTCTCAAATAAAGAGACCCGAAACCAGTGGGCCATCAGCCTGGAGGGAAACCTCTCTGCAGGACTAATGACTAACGGGCCTGTGATCTTTCATCTGTGGGTTTCGTCATTTGGGGCAAGGAGGGTCTGGCTCTGATAGCCACTTGGCCTGCCGTCAGGATGCCTCCTCGATTGAGCTGGTCACCTCCACATATGGTGGGGGAGCTGCTGCAACAGCGGTAAAATACCATCGCCATCGCAAAATGGCCCCGAATTAGGGCCTTAATTGCATTAATTGGTTCTATGAATCGGGCAGCCGACCCAGTTTCCAGTCTGCCCCAAGAAAGTCCCCCGGAGTTGACATCAGGGAGCCATCCCAACACAGCTTTCTCCTATTTCCCTGCTCACCTCCACCCAGCCCATCTCCACTAGGCCAGGAAGATCCAGCCCATCGAGTCTAGGAGTGACAAATGTGCAGATGAAACTTTCAACAGTGGTGGGATTGAGGTGGGGCAGAAATGGGCAATGTTGTAGAGATGAAGAATTTTTGTGGAGGAATTTTATTTTTGTTTCTCAGAAATGATATGCATTCAAGTGTAGAGTTAAGTTTCTTGCACTCTAACAGCTACATAGGAAATGATGAATCATGCTACTGCATGGAGTTAGGACTGAAAGGGGAAATTTGCAGCTTGGGGAAAATCACCCTATGAACAGAATTTGTACCTATTGGTTATGGTACTTCTAAATAATCTAAATAGCTAGGAATTTTTCATTTCAATGTATTTCTTTCATTTTGGGTGATATCTTTCAATCCAGCAGGTTACATGTGTGGTTAAGAGCTAAGTGCCAGTCAGAACTGCTTAAGCTTGGAACCCTCTGGTAATAGAAACACATGTTTTTGTTGCATGAGGAAGAGCCCATAAATTTGCTGATGAGCAGTTAAGGTTTCATTATTGTGCAAGTTGATTTCTGGTGTAACAGGGTGAAATGGTAAGGAACTTTTTATATAATGTTATTTATAAAAGCAAATAGAAACCAACTGTGGCAATAATTCTTGAAATTTATGCCTCTTAGTAAAATTACATACATGCAGGCAAGAGCAGTATAACTTTTAGCCTGTATCTTGCTAGATATGGTGTGTTGTGATTGTTTGGTAATTCATCTACAAATACCAGGACTCAGCACACTTCAATATTTTGGGAGCAATAGTTTTAAATAGGAACTTTCAACATCGCTAAGAATAGTAGGATGGCCTTGTCTCCATAATGTTCTGCTTTCTCTCAGTGAAGAGGGAAGTAAAGCTAGACAAACAATAGCAGCTGTCACATCTGAAGAGAAAGAAAGAACAAAGACAGAAATAGAGATACAAAAAGACAGAAAAAAAATAAAACGAGTGGAGATAAAATATATTAATGCCACATTGTACTGCTTTCAGGATGCAGTATTGGCTTTGTATTCAAAAGAGTATAAGCTGGAGCTATATTGTAACTTCTGGTTCAAATTGCTATGAAGTTAAGACAGGACTCCGTGCATTGTACTCAAAGGTTGTTCACTGGCCTCCCACTGTCAATGCAAGGTTTAATGATTGAAAACAGCTGACAAAATATTCAATTCTTTACAATCGTTGGAATATGAAGTATGGTACAAAGGACTACTAACCCCTGTTTCAATTTTAAAGTTTAACCTTTTTTGCCAGGACTTTGCATCAGCTGTCCTGTACTGCAACCGATGCTCACTTTTCCCAGTTAAGAATTTTTTTTACAGTTGATACCCAATGGATGACTGTGTAATATTGCTCCTTCATATGGTTACCAGGAGACTCTGCTTAGTTGCTCTCACGATAACTGAATAATATCAGTGACTCAGAGCAGCTATTTAAGCAATAGTAGGCTAGTGAACGTGTAATAAATCACAGATTGCCTTTCCTATGCAACCCATGGGACAGACACAGCCTGCTACATTTAATCGCCTTATGTTTTTGGTTTGGACAGCATTTTGGATGTGCAGCTGCCATGCGACTAAAAATTTTCCACTTAGGATCAGCTCTGAGCTCATTTGCAACTGGTCCTCAGACTTTCCTTCCCTATGGGTAAGTGCTTAACCTTTATTTAGTACATCCTAAAAATTGCACGACTAATACTGAAACATACGTCCTCAATGATAACCTCCCCCATGATGGGTGGGAGCAGGTCAGGGTGGTCTAAACCTAAAAAAAGGTGATCCCAACCTGATGCTTACGTGCCTGCCACCATTTTTACAGTGGCAGATATCATGCTGTGTAAGTGTCCCTTCTTCGAGATGGGACACTTCATTGACATATTTAAATCGGGCTCTGAGTGCAATCGTAATATGATTCTAACAACTCAGGGAGGCTTGCATGGTGTCAGAGAAACTGGCGAGTTGCAGGAACCCTTTCTGGTTTGTACTGTAGGGCCCCACCTGAGCTATCCAGGCAGCGGAAGCGCATCTTCAGCATGCCGATGGTCTGCCTGATGGTAGATCGTGTCGAGCCGTTGCAGGCGTTGTATCTCTCCTCTGGGTTGCAGGTGGGGTTTCTCACCGATGTCAGAAGCCATGTCTGCAAGGGATAGCCATTGTCCCCAAGAATCCGTCCCTGGATCTCAGCTGGTGCAGTGAAGAGCAGTGGCACCTGGGAATGGTGCAGGATGAATGAGTCATGGCAGCTTCCTGGAAAGTGGGCATACACTTGCATGAAGCGCTTCCTGTGGTTATATACTAGCTGCAAGTTGAGGGATAGAAGCCCTTTCTATTGAAGTATGCTGCTGGTTGTCCAGCTGGAGCCTTTATGGTCATGTGTGTAGTCAATGACCCCTTGCATCGGTGGGAATCCCGCAATGGCCCCAAATCTGAGAGCCCTCTGGTCCTGACTCTCCGGGTCCGTCCAGAAGCGAGCATGGTCACCGGCCCTCCACGACAAGGCATCAGTGACCTCCCTGATACAGCGGTGTACTGTTGACTGTGAAACCCCACACAGGTCGTTGGTGGGTCCCTGGAATGTTGCGGAGGCGTAGAAGTTAAGAACTGTGGTCACTTTGAGGGCCACAGGCGTAGGATGCCAAGCAAAGCCCATCGGCAGCAGGTCATCTTTCAGCAGTGCACAGAGATGTGTCACCGCCGCTCTGGACAATCACAGTCGCCTCTGAGACTAGCGCTTCGCCATCTGCAGGTATGTCATGCAGGGCGGATATGGCTCCTCACGGTACTTGGATCAAGAAAGACAGCGTCGACCAGCCCCATCTGTATTCTGGAGGTGAATTCAGTTCCTTCAGTAGGTCACTGGCACCTATCAGGGCAGAAAGTGATATAAATTGGTGTTTCAGCTGCTTTCCAGCATCACCTGGTATGGCATGACATTGCCTGTCTTAGCTCTGAATAAGAGTGGGGCAGCATGACCACAGTCATATTATTGACCTTGCCTGGATTGCTGGCAACATGGCCTTAAGCCTGTTACCATTTGTGGATCCCACCCCACACACAGGAGTCATGGACGCCATTGTTCTCACCCTCCCCCAAACATCAAAATAAAAGCAAAATACTGCGGATGCTGGAAATCTGAAATAAAAACAAGAAATGCTGGATCCACTCAGCAGGTCTGGCAGCATCTGTGGAAAGAGAAGCAGAGACAACGTATCAGGTCAGTGACCCGAAACGTTAACTCTGCTTCTTTTTCCACAGATGCTGCCAGACCTGCTGAGTGGTTCCAGCATTTCTTGTTTTTACTCCCCCAAACATCGTTGGCCGAATGCAGGGTCAGCCCTCTTTTCCCCCCCCCCCCCCCCCCACCCCCCAACGTTAACAGGCTGACAGTGGCCCCCTTTACGGAAGAAGGGCGTAGGGTACCTCCCTTCATGAATGCAGAGTTAAGACCCCTCTCATTACAGTCCGCCACCCACCTCCTTTCATGAATGCAGAGTTAAGATCCCTCTCATTGCAGTCCCCCGCCCAAATTAACAGGCTCCGGGGACTGATGCCTCAGTGCCACCGGCTTTTCATGGATGTGGAATTGAAGGCACGGGAGTGTAGCACATCCAGATGAAGTTCATGACCTGCTGGCTGAATCGCAGCGGCATGCGTAGTAATGCATGGTAAGCGGCAATCTGCATATTGAAATCCAGGTTCCGTCGCCGAGTGGCGGGGGGCCGCCACAGTGTTTTGCCGCTGCCAGGAGGATCGGGCCGGGATCTGCCAGCGTCGAAGTCCATGTCGGGCCTCATCCAGTGTGATCTTCAGGCCCGCCCCCGCCCCATATCTCGACGTCGAGGGTTGCATAAAATCCAGCCCTCAGAGACAAAGACTGCAGCAGCTGAACATAAAGACTTCTCCTTTTATCCTGCATTTTTTAGTTTTGCTTTGCTAGCATGTGTGTTCCACAGCCTCTAGAGTACACAATGCAATTGCAATTTCAAAACACTACAACACTACATCCCTCCTCATCTTAGTAAATGAGAGTCATAGCATGTTTCAGTGGTTTGTTTCTAAAAATGTAAACGATAAATTTAAGCATAAATAGTTCATTTTGTAACATAGTCACTCAAGTCCCAAGGGCATCACAGTGACAACATGGTAAATAGAAAAAGGATGAAATAAAACCCGGAAACATTACTTTCAGGTGTGAAAATTTTGCAAGGTTTTCATCTACTTTCACAGACAGCATTTTAACTTGAAGACGGTTAGAGTGACACACGAGAAGCTTGTGCAGTGATCTCTCCAAAATAACCAACCTATCAAAAAAATATATAATCTCAGGTCACTGCAGTTTCCTCTGAAAGGAACTCGATCCTGGATCCTTTATCACTGCATTGCTCATTAGTATGGTGCTGTCTATGCCCAACCTACCACCTTTTGATGTGCATTCAGAGCTGTCGTCCATATACCCACGTTAGCAAAAGTCCCTGCAAAGTTTCGAAGGCGCAATGGCAGGTCTCGCAATCACAGACGACGGCGACAGGTTTAGAGGATCTGGATCGGCGCAGGCTTGGAGGGCCGAAGGGCCTGTTCCTGTGCTGTAATTTTCTTTGTTCTTTGTTCTACACCATTGAGGTGAAGAATTAGAAGATATCTTTGAGACACTTACACCTGAGCAAAATGACTACAACTCAGCAAAAAATTCACTGATAACCTACTTCACATCCAAGAAAAACACCATATAGGAAATTTTTAAACCACAACAAATTAACTATTTATTAAAAATTAAGTCTTAAACACTATTTAGAAAAATTTATGACTAAAGACTTTATAACTTCTTATTTAACCTACCCCCGCCCCCCCCCCCCCCCCCCCCCATGCACACACACATACATTCAAAAACTATAGGTTAACTGTTTTTGTTTTAATAGGGTTTCTCAGGAATAAAATAAGTAGCTGGGTTGTTTGTCCTGGTGGGTTACGTTCCTGGTTGATGAGGTGTCCCAGAGTAGAATAAACAGATGCCACTCAAAGTCTCCAGGCGAATTCGACGAGACAGTCTTTAATAAAAAGGCATTCAAAGTATTTCAGCTGCAGCAGGTTGCACACCGTTCTTTCAACAAGGAGCACAGCAGTAGGTCTACTTGGATTTTCAAACTGGTAGTCCTTCGGCAGAAACTTCACTGAGGATTCCAGCAAACACAAACAGGCAGTAGAAAGAGTTACTTCTGTAGCAGAGACTTCTTAGAATTTTGAAGTAATACATAATTTACTACCTCCAGCAATAAAAATGTTCTTTCCAGGGTTTTTTCCTTCTTAGGCAAACACAGTCTGAGCTCAATGTAGATTTTCTCTGCTGAGATATAGACAGCTTCTTTTCAGTAATTCACGCTTCGTTGGGTTCTAGTTCAGACTAGTTTCAGCCAGTCCCTGCACATAGTCAAATTGAAACATTACGGCACACCTCCTGCTGTTACCTAGGGAACAGGCAGGCTGCGGCGCTGTTCTCAAAGAATTGAAAATAACTTCTCTCTATCTTAAAGGTACACTGTTTTTAGATGGAGTCTTAAAGGCACAATGTTTTAAACAGAGAAAAAAAATAGTTCTGTGACACCTTTTACAAAAAAGGAAAAACCTTTTTTGCACTGTTGTGAACAGTCAGGAACACACTTGATAATTCATTGGAACCAGTTGCCAGTAACCAGCTTTAACTTACAGCCTCCAAAATAAGTTCAGTTATGAATTCATGTTGAGGACAAGCATGAGAAAGTCATGATAAACAGATGGGCCTTAGAGCAGCTTTCAGAGTACACACTATGTATAACGATGTAAGAGTTGTAGAAATTGTCAAGATTGCCAATCAATACTTCCCACATTTTTTTTTTAAACACTTAATGACTAATACAGGTTCAAAACCAGTGTGTGCCAGCAAACTCTTGTATTTTTTAAAATTTATTTACTATTCCTTTATGTTCCAATTTGTATTCCAATTGGGGTGCTAGGACAATGAATAGAAGAATTTGAATTGGGAATGTGTCTACAATTGCTCCAAAGAAGCTTGCATAATTGTTCCAACAGGAGGTGTACTTTATGAGAAGTCCTGTCACTTTTTGGTATCCGTTAGGTTAGGATATGACATGTAGTAGGAGTTCCACATTGCATTAATGTAACTAAGATAAGATTGTATGCAGCTGATAGAAAATGTAAAAAGGAAGATTGTTTTGTAAATTGTATTTTAACTGAACTTTTGCACTCACTTTAGTGAAAGATGATTGTGCTAGGAAACTTGAACAGTTATCCAATGTCAGAATCAAGTCCTCCCATGTTACAAATGCATGAAGACCCAGAAGACTTATGTTCCAACTTTTGCACTCCAACCTGGCCCACAGCTGGCATATTTCGGAAATCTGGGTGTTCACCGTGCAGTTTTTCAAACATTTAAAATGCTGGTTGGAAAATTATGCATATTGTACACCTGAATTTCTGATGTGCACAGGGTGAGCCTCTTTGCCCCTGTTGAGATGGCAAAGTTGGAAAATTAGCCTTAAAAATCTTTATGACAAGCAGTCCACCTTAAGTCTTTTCATTGTTTGGCAGGTCCCATTCATTTGGACTTGTAAAGACAGAGTAAAACTCCATATATTCTTCTAAACAACATACATTTACAGCAATGATAGAAGGGCACATCCATCAGCAAGAATTTAGTTGCTTCGCATCTTAGCATCCTTATAGCATTTTTAGTGAGATTGCCAACTTGTGCCAGGCTATGGCCAATTTTTGTTGCAGGAATTGACCTCCATTTTAAACCGTTGATACCGTCCAAACTCATTGCATGGCAGGCGACTTTCATCAAAGCCTGAGCTGATATTTGCACTCCAGTTCCAAAGGTGATCAAGGGTTGCTATCCAGTTCACCAGAAGAATCTATTGTTCCTTAGTACAACTGTCCCTTGCCTATCAACATCCTGGGAGTCACCATTGACTAAAAACTGAACTGGAGCCTGCTTGCTTGGCACCCCATCCACCAACTCCTACATTCACTGCCTCCACCACGATGCACAGTGGCAGCAGTGTGTACTATATACAAGATGCACTGCAGCAACTTGCCACGTCTCCTTCGATAGCACCTTCCAAACCCACGACCTCTTCCACCTAGAAGGACAAGGACAGCAGACGCATGGGAACACCACCACCTGCCAGTTCCCCTCCAAGTCACACACCATCCTGACTTGGAAATATATCACTGTTCCGTCACTATCGCTGGATCAAGATCCTGGAACACCCTCCCTAACAGCATTGTGGGTGTACCCACACCAGATAGACTGCAACGGTTCAAGAAGGTAGCTCACCACCACCTTCTCAAGGGCAATTAGAGACGGGCAACAAATGCTGGCTTTGCCAGCGACGCCCACATCCCATGAAAGAATAAAAAAAACACACACAAAAAATTATATACCAAAAGGTCTCATATGCTATTCTGTTTTAATTCTAATGTGGCTCTTCTGCAGCCTTGCATTGCTGCAAATGTATTTCTGTTGTGGTTACTTTCCCAGTGCTATTAGGTTCATTTAACAATAGTCAAATAGATTAGACTTGCTGAGATTTGGGGCTGTTGTTGACTTCTGTCTAGTCAGTGACTGTGTGCTGTAACCCTCAGGGCATGGTTTTGGCATTCCTTTAAATATGTACACTGCGTAGCTAAATTTTCATTTTCATTGACCACAGAAGGAGCATTGGAGGAAAGGGTTAGGTAGTTATTTCATCTAGATTCATTACCTTTCAGCTTGCAGTGGGTTAATAGCACAGCCAGTAAATGGCTGTGCAGATTCCCAAAATATTGACTTTTTCCCAGAAAGATATGATTCTGTCACTTTGCCCAACAACTGTTTGTTAATGGAATGATACAAAAATGTCTTCCTTAGCTAGTCGCATACTGTCTGTCAGTTTTACAAAGGAGTAAATGCAGACATTATAAAAAATTTTGTGTGAAAATTAATACCTTTTATAAATGTAATATTATAGAAAGCATTGACACTCCAGGATTAGTAAGTAAACAATTGAGGAAACTAAAATAAGACATAAGTGTAGTATATTCCTTCCTGTTCCTGGACATCAGTCTGTACCCTTGAATGTGATACTAGGAGGTACACATTAGTGGATCATTTCCACTCAGTACCTCTGCAAAGGATCAGCTAAATTACCTTACATAAATGTTCACTCTAGATGTAAAATTCAACATCAATGTAATGTGAATACTTCCTTCCATTTCTCCTGCTCTTGCATCTATATTAATTCCAGAGAAGGGTCTTGTGTAGTTGAGTCGTGTACTACCAGGTATTTGGTGAACTATAGGTCTATCTGGACAGAAGTGAGACCACAAATATTGGGAAAAGTTCTTTTCTTTCAGTTTCCATAGTCCTTTACCCGAAGATCACAAGATACTTTAGACCAACTTAATTCATCTATCTAGAACAAACTGCTCCTCCATTGCTGTCACTAGTTGTTTCTTCCATCTGTCTGTAAATTCATTCCAAGTGTTGATATGCTCTCTGCATGAAAACATTCTTGTTGTCTTTGTTGACTCCAGCTCTGCTTTGGCTGGACATGTTGAACCTTGCACTCACCAAGCTTCTGAGTCTCTTTCAATTTCAACATTCGATATTTCAACATTATTTATGTAGTAAATGTGTTGCCCATTTTTCCTCTCTTCGCGCAATGCATTACACTTGTCTGCATTGGATTACATCAGCCATGTTCAACTCACTCACATATTTATCAAATTTTGTAGTTTCCGGACTGCCTCTTTCGATTCTACTGCCCATTCCAGTTTGGTATGATCTGAAAATTTAACCAGTTTTCATTGGGTTTCAGAATCCAAGTCATTCATGTAGATTAGAGACAGTCATGGTCTCCACATGGAACCCGTGGGCAGCCCATTTAGTACTTTCCCCACTCCACCCACCCATTCCCCGCCGAACAACCTGACTTTACTCCTCTAGCCACTACCATTGTTTTCATCAGCAAATATCTTATCCATATCCAAGCTTTGCCCTAAATCGCCAGAGCTTTTAACTTAATTTGTAATTTTTCACGTGAAGCTTTGTGCAAACTTTAAGCATGCAGTGTCGTAGGCTTTACCACAGTTGACTTCGGATGTCACTTCCTCAAAGAAATTAAAGTGGTTGGTGAGGCAGGATCTTTCCTGTCTAAAACCATGGTGACTGCTGCTTACTAGGTATTGGTTGTTGTACAGATAATCTTCAGGTTTACTCCTGATAAATGGTTCCATTACTTTACATGGAATTGATGTAAAACTAATGAGTCTGGTGTTGCCTGTTTGTGTTTCTCCACACACTTTTTGAATATGGATATTACATTAGCATATTTCCATCTACTCGTGTCTCCCCATTGTCCATTGATCCTTCATAATGATGTCAGTGCCTTACAAATTTCCTCACTAATCTATTTCAGCCCTCTGGTGTAAATATCATTAGACCCAAGGAATTTATTTGTTTAAAGACCTTTCAGTTTGTCTGGGGCTTCCACCTAATTTATACCAAAATCTTGAATAATGCCTGTACTTTTTTTTTGGAAAGTTGTTTGCATCTTCCTTGTGAGTACCTTGAGGAGGTAATCATTCAGATTATTAATGCCCTTGTCTTACATTGGCACTTGGCAAGGAAACTAAACCAGAAGCAATTAAAAATCTTGGCATTGAAATCTGTTTTTTGCATGTGCTGTTGACTTCTCTAGTGATGTTAGTAATTAAAACATATACTTGAGTTCAGTGATCTTAAACATCTGAACTTAAGACTGAGTTGTGACTCTGTGGTTTACCATACAGTGTGTCCAGTGCACATGGAATAACATTTAATGCACTCAGTGACTTTTAATGAGAATTAAACATCTCTGACTCATAGCCGATGTCTACAGATTACATTGCAACAAAATTGTCCAGAAGACTATTAATTTTCTGAATGTACTGTCTCTTGTCTGAAACATGAGTTAAAAGTTCGCAAGAATTTAATTTCCAGATTGACTTACTTTTATTTTGTGTTTACAATGTGTTATATACTAATTCGAAACATTTCCATGAATTTGTTACACAAAATTCATTTATGAAATGATATCAGTGTTGTACAAGTTGACTTCTTTTCAAAAGTAGTTAATTGGCTGTAAAGCTCTTCAGGACATCTTGAGGTCATGAAGCGGTGCTATATAAATGCAATTTTTTTTTGTTTCAAGGACCCTTATTAGAAGAGTTTTGTTGGTACAATTAGTGGATGCTTATAGAAAAAATAAACCTGTTTAAACATGTTTACTTTTTATATGATCATTCTCCTACGCCACAACAATAAGCCATGCTGCAATTTGTGCTATGGGGACATATTTACAAATGTTGCAGGAGTAACCGGTAACACAATTATTGCAGTAAAGGCAAAAAATAAATGTTTCAGCCCTTTTGGCTGCCTTCTCCTTGCACAATAAAAAGTATTCAAGCAGTATAGGTATTCTTTGGAACATTGCTTGATTATCCAATTGCCTATTTTATCATAAAATATTTGTATTATGGGTTTTTAATACTTTCTTGTGTAGTTTGCTCTACTTTTGAATCTTAGCCACAGTGAGAAGGTCACGCAGGAAAGTCTCCTGAAATTAGTAAAATCTTTGTAAAAGATTATTTTTGATATGGCAGCAACATCTGGGCTGGGATTTTTATTTAACTGTGCTGGTGGGATTGGAGGCGGACATGTACTTAAACCTACTCCTCGGGTTGGTGTGCCAGTTTCCCGATGCGAATCTGAAACATTGAAAGTTTAAAAGACTCCGACAAGAGCGGGAAGAAGCAACTCGCCTGAAATGTATAAGTGGCTAATTAAGGTTGTTAACGGACTTGATGTCAGTTCATTAAGGACCAGTCTGGAATTTTCATGACAGGGAGGAGGAGGCGGTGACACATTAGGGAGTAAGTTGGGATGGCGAGACAGCAGCAAAAGGCACCATAAAGAAGGAAAGCTCATTCACAGGCAACCAGTTGTACATTGTCAGGAGAATGATCTGTAATATCACTTCTGTCTGGCCAAGGGCATTTTGGGGGTGCAGCTTTGGTGGGTGAATGGGTCCTTCTGCCGACAGGCTTTATGGGTTCATGGGAGGGGGTTCAGGAAGACTCCACATTCCAGTTGAGGACCCAAGCTGTTCAAGTACAGCTACAATACTGGCATCTACCCGGCAATGTGGAATATTGCCCAGGTATGTCCTGTACACAAAAAGCAGGACAAGTCCAACCCAGCCAATTATTGCCCCATCAGTCTACTCTCAATCATCAGGAAAGTGATGGAAGGTGTCGTCGACAGTGCTGTCGAGCGGCACTTGTTTAGCAATAACCTGCTCAGTGATGTTCTTTTTGGGTTCCGCCAGGGCCACTCAGCTCCAGGCCTCATTACAGCCTTGGTTCACACATGGATAACAGAACTGAACTCAAGAAGTGAGGTTAGAGTGACTGCCCTTGACATCAAGTATGACATCATTTGACCAAGTATGGCATCAAGGAGCCCTTGCAAAACTGAGGTCAATGGGAATCAGGGGGAAAACTCTCCGCTGGCTGGAGTCATACCTAGTGCAAAGGAAGATTGTTCTGGTTGTTGGAGGTCAATCATCTCAGCTCCAGGACATCACTGCAGGAGATCCTCAGGGTAGTATCCTAGGCCCAACCATCTTCAGCTGCTTCGTCAATGACCTTCCTTCAATCATAATGTCAGAAGTGGGGATGTTTGCTGATGATTGCACCATTCGTGACTCCTCAGATACTGAAGAGTTCGTGCAGAAATGCAACAAGGTCTGGACAATATCCAGGCTTGGGCTGATAAGTGGCAAGTAACATTCGCGCCACACAAGTGCCACGTAATGACCATCTCCAACAAGAGAGAATCTAACCATCTCCCCTTGACATTCAATGGCACTACCATTGCTGAATCTCCCACTATCAACATTCTGGGGGTTATCATTGAACAGAAATTGAACTGGAGTAGCCATATAAATACCATGGCTACAAGAGCAGGTCATAGGCTAGGAATCCTATGGCAAGTAACTCTGACTCCCTGAAGCCTGTCCACCATATACAAGGCACAAGTCAGGAGTGTGATGGAATATTCTCCACTTTCCTGGATGGGTGCAGCTCCAACAACATTCAAGAAGCTCAACACCATCCAGGACAAAGCAGCCCGCTTGATTGGCACCCCATCTACAAACATTCACTCCCTCCATCACCGACGCACAGTGGCAGCAATGTGTACCATCTACAAGATGCACTGCAGCAATGCACCAAGGCTCCTTAGACAGCACCTTCCAAAACCACGACACCTACCACTTAGAAGGACAAGGGCAGCAGATGCATGGGAACACGCCCACCTGCATGTTCCCCTCCAAGTCACACAGCATCCTGACTTGTAACTATATTGCCATTCCTTCACTGTCGCTGGGTCAAAATCCTAGAACTCCTTTCTTAACAGGACTGTGGGTGTACCTACCCCACATGGACTGCAGCGGTTCAAGAAGGCAGCTCACCACCCCCTTCACAAGGGCAGTTACGGATGGGCAATAAATATTGGCCTAGCCAGCGATGCCCGTATCCCAGGAACGAATTTTTTAAAAAAGAGCAATACTCAATCTGCAGGACATTTGGAGAGGAGATTATCCTTTATCTACCTGAGAGCAAGCCTCTGTTAACATGAAAAGTCAGCATCCTTCCAGTCGCACAAACGCTGCAAGGCTCCAGATTCTCCAGCTGACTCACTCTTCCCAAACACACTCCTTTGCTTTGCTAAACCTTATTTTCCAATCTCCTGCCTTTTGTGACGATGAAATGAAAACACACAAGTCTGCCTTCATGCAAAAACATGCCCAGTGCTTATTCACATAACAATTTGATATAATTTACAATAGAAACACCCAGGTGACTCACAAAGTGGCATCACCCACTTGGTAGCCTCTGCTCATGGCTATTCCTACGCGTTGCTCCCTCCCTGTGGCTGAGGATAAGGTGGAGACAGACTGCTCACCAGTGCCTGTCTGGGACTGAGATGCCCAAGGGCCACCTCCAAAGGCTGCTGCACTGGCATCACTGCAGGGGCAGCCTCTGTCACAGGGCATAACTCTGCAGATGCTTCCTCCATCAGAGGGACTATGGAGGCGGAGGGAACTACTAACTGGGGTGTAACTTGTATCCAATCCATGCTTCTTTGCTCCATTTGTGCCATTGCCTGGTCAGTGCTGCAAACTGTGGCATGCATTCCATTCATGTCAGTGTACTGTTCCCTCATGCACTCTGTGTGATGCTGCTTATGACTCTCCATGTGGTTGGCCACTCTGAATAAAGGAGCTCTTGCGCTCAAGGCACTGAGACATTGTGGAGCACATGAGATGAATGGACTCCTCCATTCTCTTCCCATGACACTGCAGAGCCTCTGGTAACTCCAACATGTGGGCACAAATCTCACACTGATTCTCCAGGTAGAGCCGCCTATTTCCCCAGGCTCTGCATTTCCGCCCTGCTGAGCAGAGTTTGTGCCTGTCCTCCATCCTCTGAGGGGAATGGCCACAGCTGATTCTTCCTCCCTCATCACCTCCTGCTCTGAAGTGATGAGCACGTCATCCTGTGCCACTGTGTCTAATACCGCGCGAGGACCCACTGAGGTGCGAGTGTTTGTGCTGCTGGAGGATGAGCAATAAATTTGTGATAGTGCTGGCTCCAATGTTTCTTCCCCCTCTAATTCCTCGAGAAAATGCTGGCGATGTGTCAACCCCTTCCTCTGTGCAACTGGTCCTGTGAGAGAGATAAGCAAAGGGAGATGGAGTATAAAAGTAGGGAAGTCTTGCTACAACTGTACAGGACATTGGTGAGACTGCACCATGTACAGTTGAAGTCTCCTTACCTAAGGAGGGATATACTTGCATTGGAAGCCGTTCAGAGAAGATTCATTAGGCTAGTTCCTGGGATGAGGGTGTTGTCTTATGAGGACAAGTTAAGCAAGTTGAGCCTCATGGGGAAATGTAGAATCATGGGACATAGTTTCCAAATAAGGCGTCTCCCATTTAAGACGGAATTGAGGAGGACTTTCTTCTCTCAGAGGGTTGTTCATCTTTGAAATTCCCTTCCCACAGAGCAGTGGAGGCTGGGTCATTGAATATATTCAAGGCTGAGTGAGATAGAGTTTTGATCTACAAGGGAATTAAGGGTAGGGCGGGGGGGATGGTGGAGCAGGCAGAAAAGTGGAGTAAAGGCCACAGTCAGATCAACAATGAACTTATTTAATGGCTGAGCAGGCTCAAGGGGCCAAGTAGCCTACTCCTCCTATTTCCTATGATCTTATGCTCATGAGAAATTGGCACAATCAAAAGTCGCTGCTGCTTAAAATAATGAGATGACAGCTTATACATTGATATCTCGTTTTACGGGGAGGATTGCCATGCATCCCTAAACTTGGAGATATTGAGATCTTTTCACCCTGTCTATGTTGGATTCCTGTGTCTCCATCTCCAACATCCCTGTGGCTTGCCATTCTGGCCAGATCAAAGGCCAGCTCCTCAAAATGCATTAGAGGCGCGAGCTGGGGCACCCGATTGTCCAAAGATGTCCTCTTGCTCTCCCTGGCATTGTTCTTCCATTTGGCTTGCGAGTTGAAGAAAGGTGCTGTTAGGACAATGCCTCTCTCCCTCACCACTTGCAGCTTTTCATTTGCCTAAGGTGTTGCAGTCTTCACTGTAGTCTACTGTCCAATAATGCTAGGGTTATGAACTATGCATATGGGTCATTAAAGCTACTGAGCACACATCTCTCCCATGGTCAGAAAAACTCTATGCATCTTCAAGATGCCCTGTCTTTTGCATTTTGGTCACTGTTGATTAGGAGGCATACCATCTGGGTCTATCTTTGGACTTACCATGCCAGACCTAAGCAGGTCATTGAAATGTTTCCTGCACTGGACTCAGTTCCTCCTCACCACTCCTCTACTGTTGATCTCATGAGCCACCTCCAGCCATGCCTTCCTGGTGAGCCTTGCAGACATTCTCTTGCTGCTGGCAGGGAACTGGATATTTCTCCATGACTTCAACCCTCCAGCAGCACCTCAGGTGAGGCGACAGAGAAATGGGAGGGCTGCCCTGGCATGGGGGCCCTCCCTACCCACTGCCCTCTGCTCAGCTCCTCCTCCCATCATTGCAACTAATGGCAACTGCAGCAATGGCTGCTGTTTGCCCTTTAAATCAGGCCTGCTGCTTCTTGTGTCCCACCTCCTTCCCGTGCCCATTGCTGCTAATTGAACGGCGAATGTGACTCTGAAGTAACTAAATGCCACTGCAGGGTCGGGACCTGGAAATTAACACCATGTTGGGGTCCCGACCCTAGAATTGAAATCCTGCACAGGTGCACAATTTGGGAGATTTACCAAAATGTCATCATCATACAACAAAAACATTCCCATCTGAAAACTGCAGAGAAGAAAGTTTTCCAGAATGACAAAGTGAAAATAAGGTCAATAGGATCCTTAGATTTCAAAATAATTGATTTTCACTGATCTGGGGATGGAGACAGCTACTGAATTTGTTTTATACTAATGTGTACCTTTATACAACCCATAATTCAGGCATTGTACAGGATAAAGGATCAGGTCTCAAATGATTTTGAAATTAGGTTTCCCTTGTGCAAACTACAATCAGATCTGTTGACTGCAGAGGAAAATCAAAAAATGAGTCACCATGTGGAAAAATTGTCACGTGGTCTTGCATTCAATTTATTGAACTATGTATAATTTAAAGTTGATCACGTTATCCAGATTCAGCAATAATTTAAAAACAAAAGCAAAACACTGCAGATGCTGGAAATCTGAAATAAAAACCGAAAATGCTGGAAATACTCAGCAGGTTTGGCAGTATCTGTAGAGAACAAAGTTAGTTTCAGGTTCATGACCCTTCATCAGAACTGGGAAAAGTTAGAAATGTAATAGGATTTACGTAGGTCAAATGGAGGAGGGGAAGGTCTGTGATTTTTGGGAAGATGGGAGACATTAATTCTCAATGAGTTGGTGGGACAGGACCAAAGGGAGTAATAATGGAACAAGAGACAAAAGATGTGTCCAGAGTGGGTGTGAATAGCAGAATAATGAATAGCCGCTGACCGACTGTAAACAAGAGAAAACAAGAATAAGACCAAAACATGCAAAGAAAAGGAAACAAAACAGTGGGCAGAGATTACGGTCTGAAATTGTTGAACTCAGTGTTGAGTCCAGAAGGCTGTAAGGTGCCTAATTGAAAGATGAGGTGCTATTCCTTGAGCTTGTGTTGAGTTTCATTGGAAGACTGCATTAGGCTAAGGATATAGATGTCAGTGTGAGAGCAAGGTGGAGAAATAAAATGGAAGGCCACCAGAAGCTTGGGCTCATGCTTGCGGACTGAATGGAGGTGTTCCGCAAAGCGATCACCCAATCTTTCCTCCATCATAAGATTAGAAGTGGGGATGTTCGCTGATGATTGCACAGTGTTCGTACCATTCGCGGCTCCTCAGATATTGAAACAGTCTATGTCCACATGCAGCAAGACCTGGACAACATCCAGGCTGATAAGTGGCAAGTTACATTCAGGTCACACAAGTGCCAGGCAATGACCATTTCCAACAAGAAGAAATCCAACCACATCCCCTTGACATTCAATGACATTACCATTCCTGAATTACCCATCATCAACATCCTGGGGGGTTTAAATTGACCAGAAATTGAACTGGATCAACCATATAAATACTGTGGCCAAAAGAGCAGGTCAGAGGCTAAGAATTCTGTGGCAAGTAACTCACTTCCTGACTCCCCAAAGCCTGTCCACCGTCTACAAAGCACAAGTCAGGAGTGTGATGGAATATTCTCCACTTGCCTGGATGGGTGCAGCTCCAACAACATTCAAGAAGCTCGAAGGCATCCAGGACAAAGCAGCCCGCTTGATTGGCACGTTCTCTCTCTCCACCACCGGTGCACACTAACAGCAGTGTACCATAAACAAGGTGCATTGCAGCAACACACCAAGCCCCCTTCAACAGCGCTTTCCAAATCTGCCACCTAGAAGGACAAGGGCAGCAGACGCATGGGAACACCACCATCTTCAAGTCCGGCTCCAAACCACACACCATCCTGACTTGAAACTATATCTCTGTTCCTTCACTGCCGCTGGATAAAAAACCTGGAACTCCCTTTCTAACAGTACTGTGGGTGTACCTACACCAGATGGACTGCAGCGGTTCAAGAAGGAGGCTCACCATCAACTTCTCAAGGATAATTCGGGATGGGCAACAAATGCTTGCCTTTCCAGCGATGCTTGCATCCCATGAAAGAATAAAAAAATCGGCTTTCAGTCTTCCCATTGTTGAGCACACTGCATTGTGAGCAGAAAATACAGTATACTAAATTGAGAGAAGAACACGTAAATCACTGTTTCACCTTGAAACACTGTTAGGGGCCTTGGACGGTGAGGAGAGAGGAGGTAAAAGGGCAAGTGTCGCATCTCCTGTGCTTGCATAGAAAGGTGCCGTGGGAAGGGAAGGGTGTGTTGGGGGTAATTGAGAATTGAACCAGGGCTGTCGTGGAAGGAATAGTCCTTTCGGAATCCTGAAAAGGGAGGGATGGGGGAAGATGTGTTTGGTGCTGGCATCATGCTGGAGGTGGCAGAAATGGCAAAGGATGATCAGTTGAATACGGAGGGTTGGAAGGTGTAAGGGAAATCCTATCATAGTTATGGCAGTGTGGGGAAGGGGTGAGAGCAGAAGTGCGGGAAATGGATCGGACACAGTCGAGGCCCCTGTCAACCCTGGTTGGGGGGGGGGGGGAATCCTCGGCTGAGGAAAAAGGAAGACATATCGGAAGTGCTGGTGTGGAAGGCTGCATCATCAGAACAGATATGATGGAGAAACTCGGAGAATGGAAAGGACTCCTTACAGGAACCTATGTAAAACCTTTACTTTTAAACCCTATTACATTTCTAACTTTTCCCAGTTTTGATGAAGGCTAATCAACCTGAAACATTAACTCTGTTTCTCTCTCCACAGGTGCTGCCAGACCTGCTGAGTATTTCCAGTATTTTATGTTTTTATTTCAACAATAATTTAATTTGTTTCCCCTTTTAACACAGATTACTATCAAAATTGGATTGCTGTAGCATCTATTTTACCCTATTTAACATGGCAAACATACAGCAGATTTCATCCAAATTCCATTAGGTAATCTCAGATTTATTTGAAGTCTTGCTCAGTAATCTAGTACTCTAAATAAAATAATAAGGCGGTTGTGCACTCAACTCCCTCCAAACGCTGCCGTACAGTCTTGCAAATTTGCTTCTGTTCTACCTATCTAATTCACTCCAGAGGGACTAGATTAAGAAATATAGTGTCATTAAAAGCTTGATGAAGCAGGAGAAATATTACATGCCCAAGCACTGTGTCTGTGCACACATTAACATTTCTAATATCTAGGGGTAGAAATTCATCTAAGGCAGTGGCACAAACTGGGTGATATCAAATCAATGGAACTAAATATCAGGCAATACTGCTGGTTTTGTGCCACTGCCTAAGACGAATCTCTACCCCTTAATCTTTTTTCCCTTTGTCATCAGTTTTCTTGCTTCCCTTCCAAAAGCAAAGAATCCTTACTATAGAGTGGTGTTCATAGCCGCACAGCAACCCCAAAGTCCCTGCTCAGGCCACACACAGGCTGTGCGTGCAAGGCCACGGAGAAAATCTTAAAGGGGTTGCGTACATAAGTAAATCATCCATGCAGTCCAGAAAAAATTTAGAGGGTATGCTGCTGTGGGGTACTTTTGTGCAAGTACTGCTCCTGTATTTCATCAAGAAGTCATGTGTGGAAGAACATTGAGATTAGTAAACTGTTAATGTACTCAAAAAGCACCAAATGAATCCTTAATAGCTCATGAAGGAACCACGTGGAATTGCCTGCTCATTCCATAGCTGGGAATTGCCAGATACCTAAATGTGGCTTGCCAAACCATCTTGAATCAACAGGTTCATATAATATTAACACTTACTCAGCCAGATCTCTATTAAGATACACATAAGCTTCTGAGGTTAATTGGGTAAATAGACTACAAGGTATAGTGATAAATAAACAGTAGGAAATATTTAAAGAAACAATTCAAAATGTTCAACAAAAATACATTCCATCAAAATGTTCAACAAAAATACATTTCATTAAAAAACACAAACGCAGAAGGAAAGACCAATCCCTGGTTTACCAGGGAAGTTAAGGGCACTATTAGATTAAAAGAAGAAGCTTGTAATGTTGCAAATCTGAGGATTGGGAGTGTTTTACAAACTAGCAAAGGGTGACCAAAAAGTTGATAAAAAGGGGAAAAAAAGTAAACTAACCAAGAATATAAAACAGATTTGTAAGTGCTTTTACAAGGATATGTGAAAAGGAGAGTAGCTAAAGCAAATGTTGTCCCTTGGAGGCAGAGACAGGCAAAATTATCATGTGGAATGAAGAAATGGCAGAGATGTTGAACAAATATTTTGTGTGTCTTCAGAGCAGAAGAAACAAATTACATACCAGAAATAAAGGGGCTAATAAGAGTGAGGAACTTAAGTTAATTAATATCAGAAGAGAAAAAGTATTAGTGAAACTTAAGGGACTAACAGATGACAAAGCCCCAGAAGCTGGTGGCCTACATCCAAGGATTATACAAGCGACAGCTGCAGATGTACTGGATGTTCTGGTTATGAATTTCCAAAATTCTCGAGATTCTAGAACGGTGCCAGCGCATTGGAAGTTAGCAAATGTAACTCCTTTATTCGAGAAAGGAGGGAGAGGGAAAACAGGGAACTACAGGCCAGTTATCCAGATATCAGTCATCAGGAAAATGCTGGAATCTATTATTAAGGAAGTCTTAACAATGCACTTAGACAATCGTAGCATGATCAGACGAAGTTAACATGATTTTACGAAAGGGAAATCGTGTTTTACAAATTTATTAGAGTATTTTTAGGATGTAACTAGTAGGGCAGATAAAGAGGAGCCAGTAGATGTCGTATACTTGGATTTCCGAAAAGCATTCGATAGGGTGCCACATAAAAGGATAATACGCAAAATAAGAGCTCATGAAGTTAGGGGTAATATGTTAACATGGATAGAGGATTGGTTACTGGACAGGAAGCAAAGAGTAGGCATAAACAGGGCATTTTCAAGTTGGTAGGTTGTAACTAGTGGAGTGTCGCAAGAATCAGTGCTCGAGTCTCAGCTACTTGCAACCTATATTAATGACTCAGACTAACCAACCATGAGTAATGTATCCACGTTTGCAGACAATAAAAAGCTAGGTAGGAATGTAAGCTGTATGGAGGACACAAAGAATCTGCAAAGAGATATAGACAAGTTAAGTGAGTGATCATCAAGATGGTAGATTGAATATAATGTGGGGAATGTGAGGTTATTCACTTTGGTCGTAAGAATAGAAAAGCAGAATATTTTTTAAAAGGCGTGAAACTTCTAAATGTTGGTGTTCAGAGGGAGTTGGGAGTACTTGTACAAGGAATAGAAAGTTAGCATGCAGTACAGCAAGCAATTAGGAAGGCAAAGGGCATGTTGGCCTTTATTGCAATGGGCTTGGTGTACAAGAATAAAGAAGTATTGCTACAATTGTACAGGGCTTTGGTGAGACCGCACTTGGAGTACTGTGCATAGTTTTGGTCTCTATATCTAAGGAAGGATATACTTGCCTTAGAGGAGGTACAGCGAAGGTTCACTAGATAGGTTCCTGAGTTGAGAGGGTTGTCCTCTGACAAGAGGCTGAGTAAAATGGGCCTACACTGTCTGCAATTTAGAAGAATGAGTCGTTATCTCATTGAAACATACAAGATTCTGAAGGAGCTTGACAGGACAGATACTGAGACATTGTTTCCACTGTCTGGGAAATCTAGAATATGGGGGCACAGTGTCAGGATAAAGGGACAATTATTTAGGACTGAGATGAGGAGAAATTTCTTCACTCAAATGGTGTGAATCTTTGGAATTCTCTATGCCACAAAGTTGTGGATGCTCCATTGTTGAAGATATTTAAGGCTGAGATAGATTTTTGGTCTGTCAGGGAATCAAGGGATATTGGGAGTGGGTGAGAAAGTGAAGTTGAGGCAGAAGATCTGCCATGATTGTATTGAATGGCAGAGCAGGCTCAAGAGGCCGTATGGTCTACTTCTGCTATATTTCTTATGTTCTGAGTGAATGAATTAATCCTTCTTGCCAAATCATCAGAGTAAGTCAAAGAATGAAGTGGCAAACTATATCTCTTTATTAACCTTATATTAATATTACTGTCAGCATTTGAGTATTAATCATTAATGTACATAAATTATTTATCATCTATTATTAGCCAATGGACTTAATAATCAAGGTTATAAAGGTAATTTGGATACTTCCAAATAATTCATCTTTAACCTGCTTTTGTGACTAAAAGCTGGTATTAAGCTTATTTCTGAGATCGATATAAAATTGATGAGATTAGTTTACAGTTAGACTCTGTGTATCGCTGGCATTAGCAGCTTAGTTGGTAGGTATACTTGATTTATTAAAAGTCTAATTAGTTCGCATTATTACAGACATATATGCAACTTGAGCAATGATTCCATGAAGTACTAGAAACGGTTTCTTCCAAATTAGAGGAGTGGAACAGATTGCCTTCCTTCCACCGCTCCATTCTGTCCACCACTGACGCATAGTGGATGCTAGTATCAGTCTCCTGAAATGTCACTATGGTGAACCTGCATCCATTGGTGTATAGTTTTGCTTATAACGTTCCTGTGCAGTACCTTGGGATGTGTTATTATGTTAAAGGTGCAGTATAAATATGTCATGGTTGTTGCATAGCCCATAAATTGCTAAACTTCTGTAATCTCTCGCCATTTTGGGAAATGCAGAATACTCACATATGCCCACATATTTGCACCAACTTGATTCGTGGGACAGAAGATGGGGTCAGAAAATCGGGTGCAGAAAGGGGTTTTAGCAAGTGAAGGGGGATGGGGATGTGGTCGGCAGTTTGCAGCATTGAGGAGAGGCTGCAATCAATAGAAAATATGCTTCAGGGGCCAGGGGAAGCACTTAGTTGCCTCCTGGCTCACAAGTAGCACTGTAAAAAGAACTTAGTTGTTTGATTAGGGTTCTCCCATCTCTGTTTCACTGTAGGGTGTTAAGAACCCTGGGAGACCATGCTGGCCCATATTAAAAGTTAGATCAGGCTCCCAACTACACTTTGGGAGCCTGATTTAAATATTATAGTGGTGGGTATTATTTCACTCTAATTAAATTTATGTTTATTCACATGGTAACAGTGTAAACAATTAATGAAGTAATTCATTCTGATACTTAATTGCTGTTATAATAGCTAGGTCGATCAGATGGAATGCTGCAATGCCTCCCACATCACTGGCATCAATAGCCACTTTAAAGTACTTGCTAAAATTTGGTGCAGCTAGGATGGGTTCATTTATTAAAATGGTCTTCAATTTCTCAAGTGTCATTTGACATGATTCTGTCAATTCGACCTTCATGTTTCTCTTTAACAAATTCATCAGTGGGGTAACTAATATACTGCAGTTAGGAACAAACTTTTGGTCAAACCCACACATCCCTAGGAATCATAGTATCTCCTTTTCTTTTTGTCTTGGGGACTGGAAAGCATTATTGCCTGAACCTTAGCTTCTGTAGGCAACACACGACCTTGAGCCATGATATGCCTCAAGTAGGTGACCTGAGCCTGAGCAAACTCGCTCTTTAATTGGCTTTCTCAAATTTGCCAAGCAGAGCCTTTAAGTGTTCAACATGTTGTTCCCAAGTATCACTGTATACCAATAGGTCATCAATATATACAACACAATTGCTTAGGCCAGTAATTATCTGGTTAACCAATCTTTGAAATGTGGCTGGTGCATTTTTCATACTAAACAGCATGAACCACCGCCTCCCCACCCCCCCCCCCCCCCCCCCCACCGCCAGCCCCGTCCTTACACTGAAATAGGTCATCTGGGGTCACAAAGGTGGAAATTTCTTTTGCTTGGTTGGTCAAAACTTGCCAATATACTTTCAGCAATCAATTTTGCTAATGAAAGCTGAATTCTCCACTCTGTCAATACAATTTTCAAGTCCTAAGATTGGCCTTTCCAATAATCAATACAGAATTTTTTGGAACCATCTGACTTTGGTACAAACATAACCGGAGAACTCCAGCTAATTTGACTGGGTTCCATTAGATCATTCTTTAGCATATATTGAGCCTCTTCCCCGACCTGAGCTCATTTATCAGGATTGAGTATATAAGATTCTGTTTAATGGGGGTGATTGTCCCTCCATCAACCCCATGAATATCCAAAGGAGTTCACTCTGGTTTATCTGCACATATTGCTTTAAATTCTTTTAACAGCTCAGTTATGTCCTTGTTATGTTGTTCAGAAAGATAATGTAGAGCTGTGTCTAAATTTTCTGGTACTTCTATGTTTGCCAGTTTCACCACAGGGGGTTAAATTTGAGAGTTCTCGCTCTCTTGCCTCTTCATCCAGCTCATTAAAAGTAACACTATCCTCATCCTCATCTTCTTTCATTTCGCATACATTTACTGGCTGACAATGTTCATGGTGATAGTATGTTTTCAATATATTCACCTGATGCACCCTTTGACTTTTCCATCTTTCTGGGTTACTAACCAGATAGTTCACCTCACTGAGTTTCCTTGTAATGAAATAAGGTTCACTGAACCTAACTTTCAATGGTTTCCGCAGGCAAAGGCAACAAAACTAGCACCCTATCTCCAGGTTGAAAACTACATGTCTTAGCTGTTCTATCGGCTTGCTGAGAAATCTTGAGATGTATTCTGGCCATCTCACAAGCTTTTAAGAGTCTCTCCTGAAACTAACAATTTTTTTTATTTGCTCGGGATGTGGGCTTTGCAGGCTAGGCCAGCATTTATTGTCCATCCCCAATTGCCCTTGAGAAGGTGGTGGTGAGCTTCCTTCTTGAACTGCTGCAATCCTTGGGGTGTAGGTACACCCACAGTGCTGCTAGGAAGGGAGTTCCAAGATTTTGACCTAGCGACGCAATGTAGTTCCAAGTCAGGATGGGGTGTGGCTTGGCGGGGAACTTGCAGGTGGCAGTGTTCCCACGCATCTTCTGCTCTTGTTCTTCTGGATAGTAGAGGTCGCATGTTTGGAAGGTGCTGCTGAAGGAGCCTTGGTGAGTTGCTGCAATGCATCTTGTAGATGGTACACATTGCTGCCATTATGAGTTGGTGGTGAAGGGAGTGAACGTTGAAGGTGGTGGATGGGGTGACAATCAATGGGCTGCTTTGTCCTGGATGTGTCGAGCTTCTTGAGTGTTGTTGGAGCTGCACTCATCCAGACAAGTATTCATCACACTCCTGAGTAGTGTCTTGCAGATGGTGGAAAGCCATTGGGGAGTCAGGAGATGAGTTACTTGCCACAGAATTCTCAGATTCTGGCCTGCTCTTCTAGCCACTGTATTTATTTGGCTGGTCCAGTTCAGTTTCTGGTCAATGGTAACCCCCAGGATGTTGATCTAAGAGGGTAGTTTCCTCCTCCTATGCTAAAAACCTCTCCTTAATGAGTTTAAGGGGACCCATTACCTCATGCCCATAGACCAATTCGAATGGACTGAAATCAGTAGACTTATTTGGTGTGTCCCTGGTGGAAAATAATCAAAATTATATCCCCTTATTCCAATCATGGGGATACTCAAAACAATAGGCCTTAATCATACACTTTAGTGTTTGGTGATATCTTTCCAAAGGACCTTGTGACCGCAGGTGATAAGCAGACGATTTGAGCTGCTTTGCTTCCAAATTACACATGACCTCTTGAAATACCCCTGACATGAAATTTGAACCCTGATCCAACTGAATTTTTTTGGCAATCCACATCAAGTGAAAAACTGAATTAATCCTTTATTCACAATTTTTGTTGTGATAATTTTCAAGGGTATTACCTCTGGGAACCAAGTGAACAAATCCGTGATGGTTAGGGGCAACTTGTGACCTGACTTAGTCGTGGGAAGGGTTCGACATAATCCATGAGAACCCTACTAAACAGTTCATCAAAAGCAGGTATCAGTATTAATGAAGAAGGGTCACTGACCCGAAATGTTAACTCTGCTTCTCTTTCCACAGATGCTGCCAGACCTGCTGAGTGGTTCCAGCATTTCTTGTTTTTATATCAGTATTAATGGGGCTGGCTTAGTTGAAGGCTGTGGCTTCCCAATCATCTGACATGTGTGACATGTCTTACAGAAGTCGACCACATCCCTCTGCAGCTTTGGGCAGTAAAAATGCATCATAACCCTAGCCTGTGTCTTCCGAATACCCAAATGACCTGCAACTAGAATCTCATGGGCAATTCATAAAATTTTACTCGAGTAGGAAGGAGGGACATAACAATTTGATGGACTACAGCCCAATCCTCATCAGCGGCCTCTGGAGCGGTCTGCACTTTCACATCAATATGTCATTTTTAACATAAAAGCACTGAGGATTTTCTCAGCCTCTGTCTCAGAACATGCTGTCTGAGATATTTTCTTCAAATCAGGAACTGCCTGTTGGTGCCTCAATCAATGAGGATTTACTAAACAATTCAGCCTCATTACTCAAATTCCTGAAAAAGATTTCAGCCAGTCAGCCATCCGGCTTGGCCTTTATAACCACTGACTCTGCCTTATCTTGTTCAGCCTGATAACCCAAGGACCTAGTCACTACACAACAATCTGTGGGTATTGTGGGAAATTCTTCCTGCCAAACCTTAGTTTCAGCAACCACAACTGACTTTTCCAAAACTACTGGAGATGCCAATACCTTATCACCAGCTAAGTCATTTCCTAGCAACAAATCCACCGCTTCAGTATGCAAATCTGAGACAACTCCCACTGTTACAAGACCAGTGACTAAATCACATTGTAAATTAACCTTATACAATGGAACAGATAAATAACCTCCCTCAATGCCACGCACTAGAACTTTCACATGCATTAAACTACTTGGGGGAAAACACAGATCCGTTGCTACCATTAATGACTGGGTTGCCCCTGTTTCTCTAAGCAGAACAATCAACTTGTCTGCCTCACCAGACAAATATGGGGACACCTTACCCTTGAACACAAAACTTCTGTAACCTTCAGGGGCCTGATTTAATTCATTTGCACACATTCTCACTTCGCAGTCAAATGCCAATTTTCACATTTCTTGTTGTCTTTTCTTTTCTTTTTCTTCCCTTCCTCTTTCGAATTCAACTTTTCTTATTTCAAATTATAATTGTCTGTCTCTTTCTCTTTGTTGTCTCTTTCTTTTTCCTGTCTATCCTTTTGCTTTTCCTCCCTTTCCTTTTCTCTTTCTTCTCTTGCTTTCTCTTTCTTATTTTGCTCTTTCTCTTTCATTTTCCAATCCCTGCTTCTCTAACTCAATTTTGTCTAGTTCCACTTGAACACTGGTAAAAGCATCCTTTTCCTCCTCAAGCTTCAAGTGAGGAACCAACTCTTGAACTATCTCTGCTTTCTTAACCCCTGATTTCACACTAACAGATGTGCTGATATGACAACCAAATTTACCTTTTTCAACTGCTGCAATAAACTGAGAGTAAAATCTTTTTTCTGAACAAATTCTTATACATTGATAGTGCTCATGTTGATTTCCCACTGAACACAGCCAAAGTAAATGTGAAATCTTCTTTGTATAAACTCTGGAAAATTCCAACAAGCCCATTTTACAGCCTAATCATGAACGATTCAAATCGCAGACGAGCCCCCAATTTGTTATGACTTCAGTAGACAGTTAACATTAAAACAAGAGATATGAACTCCTCACACCAATTAAAGAATTACACAAGATTTCATGTTTTAAGATTTTTACAATAACAACTAAACTAAATATCAACATTAACTAAACAGTACTTAATAGGTAGCTAATACACAAAATTGCAGAGAAAGAGATTTCCTGTTAACTTATTAACATACTCGAAAACCCCACACCACATTTATACATTACACAGTGTTCTCATTGAAAAGGTAAAAGTTGAAAGTCCAAACTCCTCCCAGCTGCAGTGAGTTGAATCTCCCAGTTTCCTTCTCGATGCCAACATCTTCTCGCTCACTTTTTCAGAGCACATTCACTTAGACTTCCATTCATAAGACAATCTCTGATAACCCAATTGGTCTTTTCCACAAACCTTGAGCCTTCGAATCATGTTCAAATCTTAGTAGCCTTTTGCTATATTGGTGATCTGAGAATAGCTGTTTCTCACCCTCTCTTTAGGCTGAGCAGCTCTGCTGCTCTTACTTTCTTCCGTTCAGCCTCCAGACCCAGGATAGCCTTTTGCATTTATCCAGATCAAAAGTCAATAATCGTTTGCCTTTTACAGTTCTCAGAATCCATAAGTCTGACCATAGTAAAACCACATGGTCCTTCCTTTGTTTCCAGATGTTAACAATTGCAAATCAAATTTGCATTTTAGAGCCCCTGGCTCCCTGTTTGCAATCTGTGAGTCTGGGAGAGCAAAACCCATTTTCCTTTAGGTGTTACAACCTTGCACCCTGATTTCAAAAGGGTCTTTGACCTGGGTTCCTTGTTTTCCATGGTAACCAAGATCCCCGGCTTGTCTCTGGGCAGATTTTACACTGCATTAAAGATCACAGTTTTTAAAACATAACCATACTACAAAGTCCAGCGCTTATAACACTCAGAATATCCTTACACCTTTTCTTGAATAAGGGTGTCAAATTTGCCACTGTCCAATCCTCTGGCATCTCCCCAACATCTGGAGAAGATTGGAAGATTTTGGCAAGCCCTTCTGCTGTTTCCACTCCCACTTCCTTTAGCAACCTGGGATGCAAGCCATCTGGACCAGGCATCTTATCCACTCCAAATATAACCAGCCTTTCCAGTTTATCCTTCCTATCAGTTTTCACCCCATCCATTACCTCTACCATCTCTGCTTCTACCGATATTTTGTCAGCATCTTCTTCTTTAGTAAGCACCAATACAAAGTACTCATTAAGTATTCTAATCCTTTTCCTGTGCCTCTCAGCATATATCACCCTGTTTGTCCCTGTCATGGAACTTTTTTTCTCCTATGTTTAAAAATAGTGTGCCTTTAAGACTCTGTTTCAAAACAGTGTGCCTTTAAAAACTATGGGGCACAGTTAGCCAGCAGCTGCACCTGTTTCCTATGCAACTGCAGGAGAACGAGGAGGTCACGTATTGTATTGTAACTTTTGACTGTGTGTAAAGACTGGCTATAACCAGTTGGAACTGGAGATCAGCGAAGCGTGTTTTATATTGAAGGAAGAATTTTGTTTATCTTAGAAGAAAAACTACATTGAACTACAGGCTGTATTATTGCCTAAACCAAAAAGAAACTCTGGAAAAGAACATTTGTATTGTTGGAGATAGTAAATTCCTTTTTTACTTCCAAACTCTTAAGAAGTCTCTGCTTCATGAGTGACTGTCTGTTGGCTCTTTGTGTTTGTTGGAATTCTTAGTAAAGTTTTTACTGAAAGACTATCAATTTCAAAATTCAAATAGAATTGTTGCTATACTCCTTGTTGAAAGAACTGTGTGACACCTGCTGAAACCGGAGTGCTTTGAATGCCTATCCATTAAAGACTGTCATCGAATTTGCCTGGAGATTTCAGGTGTATCTGATTATTCTGTTCTGGGACACCTCACCAACCAGGAGCGTAAATCACCAGAATTTACAACACAATTGACCATTGATTTTTGAATGTATGTGTGTGCGCATTAGGGTTAAGATAAGACATAGGTTTATCTCAATAGTGTTTAAGATTCAGTTTATTAATAAATAGTTAATTTGTTGTTGTTTAAAGATACCTGGTTTGGTCTGTTTTATTCTGGGGGCTTAATAAAGTGTTTAATTTGGCTAATTTCCGGTAGGTGGGAAAACTTTAATAATGTGCTATGACCTGTGGAGTAATGGGACTGAATTGACAGTGCATGACTCCCGCCTCGGTCGTAGCATTCCTAATAGGCCCATCCCAGATCTTATTACCCACTTACTATTTACAGCCGGTAGAAGATTTTTGGATTTAGAGATCAGAAGTGAGCCACTCAACACTGAGTATCCAGCTTTTGGCCCATTCCTGTATCTGCAATGATATTCTGGATGGTCCAATTCAGCTTTTGCTCACTGGTGACCCCACCTCCCAGGATATTGCTGGAGGGGGACTCAGCGATTGTAGTGTCATTTAAAGTCAGGGGAATTAATTGGGCCTTTTCTTGTTGTGCAATTTGCTGAATAGTTATTAAGGTACAGTCCAGCAATAAGGAAACAGAAGCTTCCAATTTAATATCTAAGTTAGAAAGTCTGAACTATTTTAGGAGACTACATGGGTAGGTGAAAGTGTTGACAATCACTCTCAGGCCTTTTTTGAAACAATTTGTAGACACAGGGAAGGTGCCTGGGCCTTCGTTTATTGCTGTGCATACACCTAGTGTGGTGAATAAGCAATGACAGCAGAAATCTGCACTTTTGTTTGCCATATTTAGTTCTCTGTAAAATGGCATCCTGAATCGGTTTGTACTTCATGCTTACCTTCCCATTAAAAACATTACATTGAATGACGACGAATACATTGGGGGATGAACAGATCCAAGATATTTTACCCAGAGACAGTGACTGCACTGATCTCTCTAATCCATGTGATGAGTCATCTGTTGCTACAAGAACAGAAGCTTTTTGTAGCTCATCCAAACAGTTTAGGTATGATCTGTTTATTGCAATTGTGTGATTTCATAATATTCTTTTACATTGATGTTTTAGTTCAAATTTTAGGAAACTGTTGTCTGTCAGTCTGCTTCCAGCATTTTGCTAAATTTTACTTCTTTATTTCTGTCAGCAGATGTGTAGGCTCAAAAAAAACTGCGTCTTCATGTCTACCACTGGGTTAAGGGAGCCAAATTTAGTAGTCGAAATGAAACGAGCTAGCTCATGAACCCTATATTTATAGAAATTGTATAAGGTGTCTTCAGTTTCTGGGGATTGGAATTGTTATTGCACATTTTTCTGATGTCTGTTGTTGACATGAGGACCCTGAATTTACTTGCCATTTTTGGTGAGTTTATGGCTCACAATGAGTGAGTGTACCTGTAAATTTTCAAGGTGTCTTCTGGAACAGGACCTATTTCTGTTGGGTTCTCATCCTGTAATGGCACCACTGTTGTTTATATTGCCATCTGGAACATTCCAGCCGCAAAATGCAGCTCTGCAACACCAATAGGTTCAGCCCTACTAGTGCTGATTTAGCAGAAAGATGCATCTGTCACACTTCCGACATGGTCTATGCCAAGTGCCATCTTGTTGAGAGCATTAGCACAGGCCTTACGAACTTGCACCAGAATTTTAGTCTTCAACTCTACTTTAATCAGTTCCAGCCCCTGCTGCAGCCTTCTTTAAGAGGTCATTGAGTCATAGAATTATACAGCACAGTAACAGGCCCTTCGGCCCATTGTGTCCGTGTCAGCCATCAAGCAGCTATCTATTCTAATTCAATTTTCCAGCCCTTGGCCTGTATTCTTGTATGCTATGGCTTTTCAGGTGCTCATCTAAATACTTCTTAAATGTTGTGAGGGTTCATGCCTCTACCACCCCTTCAGGCAGTATGTTCCAGTTTTTTAGACAACATTGACGAGTGCAGTCTACCTTTATGTAGTGCAGACTAGCTTTAAGTGGTGCTAATCACATGAACTTCAATCCCCTGTTGAGGCATGCAGGCACTCAGTAGCACATTCAACACTGGGCTGCACATCACAATCATTATAATTAGCAGGCAGCACGAAGTTGGTGTGCTGCTTGCTTCATTTTGAGCGGACACAGGTTAATTGCACATCGCGATTCCTGTGCCCAATTTCAGGGGCTTTCAAATTTTGCCACCCTTATGTTGGGTTTACTGATTCTACCGGAAGCTCGATATCCTGTATTAAAATGAGGTAACCTGTGTCGGAGTCCCCAAATGAGTGACTTAATCTTGCAAGACTAATGATAAGTTTGGTGAAGTATGCCTGTTGTTCGCATCATCTAAGAACGGGCGGCACAGTGGCGCAGTGGTTAGCACCGCAGCCTCACAGCTCCAGCGACCCGGGTTCAATTCTGGGTACTGCCTGTGTGGAGTTTGCAAGTTCTCCCTGTGTCTGCGTGGGTTTCCTCCGGGTGCTCCGGTTTCCTCCCACATGCCAAAGACTTGCAGGTTGATAGGTAAATTGGCTATTAGCAATTGCCCCTAGTACAGGTAGGTGGTAGGGAAATATAGGGACAGGTGGGGATGTGGTAGGAATATGGAATTAGTGTAGGATTAGTATAAATGGGTGGTTGATGGTCGGCACAGACTCGGTGGGCCGAAGGGCCTGTTTCAGTGCTGTATCTCTAAAACTAAAAAACTAAAACTAAAAATACTTATTTTGGAGGCATTGCCACTGGAGGCCAAAGAAACTTTTTTAAGTTACAAAAGAACATTGCGAGCACTTGTTTTTATCCGTGCGCCTAGACGGAGTTGACGATGACAAATGATGGCCTATAAGACTTACAGGATATATTTTCCTCCACCCACAGTGAAAGTTTCTATGTAGTAGATATGGACTAACAATCGAAATTCCATTATTTGTAATTTTAATGGTGGAGGAGCAATACAGAATGGAAGAAATGGGAGTCAGGTAAGCCTTATGAGATGTAATCCTTTCAAAGAATTTACAGGCCATGCAGATCTTATGAAGATCTGAGTAAGGAGCTCCATGTGTGAAGAATGCACTTCAGTGCTATCAGTCGGCACTTACGCAGCAATAACCTGCTTATCAGTGCTCAATTTGGGTTCCACCAGGACCACTTGGCTCCTGCCTTCAATACAGCCTTGATCTAAACATGAACAAAAGACCTGAATTCCAGAGGTGAGCTGAGAGTGATTGCCCTTGACATCAAGGCAGCATTTGGCCGAGTGTGACATCAAGGAGCCCTAGCAAAATTGACGTCAGTGGGAATCGGGAGAAACTTTCCACTGGTTGGAGTCATACCTAGTACAAAGGAAGACGATTATGGTTTTTGGAGGCCAATCATCTCAGTCCCAGGACATCACTGCAGGAGTTCCTCGGGATAGTGTCCTAGGCCCAACCATCTTCAGCTGCTTCATCAATGACCTTCCCTCCATCATAATGTCAGAAGTGGGGATGTTCGCTGATGATAGTGCAATGTTCAGCACCATTCGCGACTCTTCAGATACTGAAGCAGCCCATGTCCAGATGCAGCAAGACCTGGACAACATCCAGGCTTAGGCTGATAAGTGGCAAATAACATTCATGCCACACAAGTGCCAGACAATGACCATCTCCAACAAAAGCGAATCTAACCAGCTCCTCTTGAAATTCAGCAGCATTACCGTCACTGAATTCCCCACTATCAATATCCTGGGGGTTACCATTCACCAGAAACTTAACTGGACCAGCTATATAAATACTGTGTCTATAAGAGCAGATCAGAGACTGGGAATTCTGTGGTGAGTAAGTCACCTCCTGACTCCCCAAAGCCTGTCCACCATCTACAAGGTACAAGTCAGGAATGTGATGGAATACTCTCCACTTGCCCAGATGAGTGCAGCTCCAACAACATGCCAGAAGTATTTGATAAAAATGTAGTGAAAATGTGAAATATTACTTGTAATTCACACAGAAAGGATGAGCCAAATCAGAGTCATTTGTGTTTTTAAATATTTATTTTTCATACCAATAGCAAGAGGAAGACCATTTCAGTGTCAAGTTTCCACTTTGCCAATCCAATCTGCTTACCATCTGTGTGCAATGAATTCTCCTCCTTTAGCTATCCTATTGGATACTGCATCTCACCACAGGGGAAAAACAGATGGTTTCTTCCCATGAAATCATGCTATGTCTCAGCCAAACCACAGTGGAGCAAAAGCATTATAAGTCGGAAGCTCTGAATTTGAAAATCCGCTCCACCACCCCCCCACCATTCTATTTGGGTAGAGGTGACTTTGTCAACAGTAATGGGGTTAACAGTTAACTCTTCAGTTCTCAATATCCATTACACATTTTCAAATGCATGATCTTGTGATGTCATTAATTCTTTTTATGGCACAGACATCTGATACCGAACATCAAATATGGATTTTCTGACAATATAGCCGTTTTATAATTTAGCTAGGGAATGCTGTATTTGATTAAAATGTGGAGAGTTGGGTTAGTGTTTGCTGCTGAGAGTGCAATCAGCCTACTTCCCAAAAACATCAGAAAATATATTATTTAAGCAGTAGTTATATGGACCTTTTGCAGGGGAGAAGTAAGAAAAATTGAGACAATTTAAGTAGTTTGATTAAGTAGAATTGAGAATAAAAGGAGGACTGGGGAGGGCAGAGCAGATTAGCACATTTTTCTTTCACCCGTGGGTCGCAGGTTTGAATTCTTCTAGATGGATGAAGTTAAAGTCTCCTATTAGCTACACATTTCCTGTGTGGTGTTAGAGTATCACATGCAGTTCCTTTTTAGTTTTGGCCTACAGTACAGGGCCTCCCATAAGATTGGTTGCCATTTTGACAGATTTTGATCCACACAGCCAGGCTTTTGAAATTGCTCCCAATTTCAATTTTCAGGTGTTTTCAACATGCAACAATAGAAAAAAGCCAGTTAAGTCTAATAATCTTTGTATCTAAATCATCAAATCCTTTTATTATTTTAAACATCGCAATTAGATCAACCCTCAGCTTACTAAACTAGCCAAGTGTGTGCAATCTGCCCTCATCATTTAGCCCTTTAAATCCTGGTATCATTCTGATAAAGCTGCACTGTATCTTTACCCTAGGAACGCCACTTGTCACATACCAACAAGTGAGCAAACGTTTTATCCCTATTCTCTGTCTTCTCCCTCCCAACCAATTACTGACCCATCATCACAAGTTAACCTCCAATTCTGAGCTCTGTCATTTTTGTTATTGCATGAAACCTCATCAAGTGCCTTCTGGAACTCTATATGGACAACTTCGATAAACACTTCTCTATCCACCCTACTAGTGACCTCCTCAAAAATTTCAGCTAGATTGGTCAGACATGACCCGCTCTTGAGAAATCCAGGCTCATTGTCCAAGTGCTTAGTCTCTCTGTCTCGGATCATAGATTCCAGTAACTTCCCCACAATTAATATTAAACTAAGATGTCTGTAATTACCTGATCTCTCCCTCCCTTCTTAAATAATGGAGTGGCATTTGCAATTTTCCAACAAAGGCACAATTCCTGAATCTAGAGATCTTTGGAAAATGATGACTAATACCTCTGCTAGTTCTTCATCCATTTTTCTTAATATGCTGGCATCGAAATCATCAGGTCCTGGAGATTTGTCTTTCTTAAGCCCTGTTATTTTCTCCAGTACCATTTGTTTATTTGCATTAAATCCATTCAGTTCCTCTCCTTGACTTATTTTTGTACCACTCGTATTCAGTCCTCTTTCTTCCCTGTAAAAATTGATACAAAGTACTCATTTAACAAGTCTGCCATTTCCTTATTATCCATTATTGTCTCGCCTGCATCCACTTTTAATGGGCCCATATTCCTATTTACCACTCTGTCTTAATATATTTATAAAAACATTTGCTTTAAGCCTTGATAACCCTCCTTTCCTTTTCCATATCCCCTTATTGCACCTCTTTACTACTTCCTTTGCATCCCTTTTTTTTAATCTCTCAATGGAAAATTAAGTGGTAGAGTATGTTGGAATGACATGCTCAAGTTAGTTATGAAAATATTGATTTCTTTTGGTTTGGCTAATTGAAAATGCTTCTTTGATAAGTTGTATACAACTGTTGCTGCCATTTAGTGATTTGGCAGCTGTTAAACCATTGTATACAATTGCTCTGGAGTTCACAAGGTTACTGAGACATCTGCTGAAGAAGTGGGAAATCATGGATTCACATGAATGCAAACCCTGGTCAGCTAACTTATCTTAACTTGTAATGGTTGAATGTCTGTAGGGATTTTATGTTTTTGTTCAACTAAATAAGTAAAGTAGTTGCTATTTGCATTGAAGGGCTAAATACTTTGATAAATATTGATATTTTAAATAAAAGTTCTCTGATTAGCACAATCCTACAGGGATTTAGGGCTGAAGAGATTTTTAGAAAATGGTAACTTTGGAGTCTTCAACTCAGAAGAGTACAATAAAGGTTTGTTGAAACTACAGGCATATTTTAATGTATCACTTGCTATATTGGAAAGAATCGGAGCTCTAATATTTTGGCATGCATGTACGACAGTGGAGAGGAAGCCTGGATATGACTTAATAAAGAACTTAATTTCTTAATCAATTGCTCGCAGTAGAGCAAGTGGGCCTCTTAGGGAAAATAATTGATCAGTTGCTTTTCCCTAGTAAAGATTTAGGCCTTCTTAGGACCATTAGCAGGACTCACAACAGCTTTACGGTGGAATATATAGAATTTAAGGAGTAACATCCTGACAACCAGCCCTTCCCTGTCAGAACTCTTCTTTTCTGCCCTCCTTAAACCCCTGAATCCTGGGGTCTTACTGTTAGCAGAGAATTCAGTCATGGAGGGGAACCATAATCGATATCCATAGGTGTGTATTTCCCAGCAATGCTCACTGGATTATGAATAGGACGTAGAACCAATGTTTTCTTTTCCCTGCTCCCAATCCAGTGGTGGTAAGGTCAATTCTAGCACCCCTATCCTTACCCAGATGAGATCAGATAGCTCAGCACAAGGCAGGGATTTAACTGGGATCTTTGTGATCTGTGTGGTATAGGGTGTGAGAGTCCCTTGCAGAGTCTCACTTAGGTTCAGAGCCGTACTCTGGATACAACAGGAATAAGTGAATCAACACCAAATAATGTGTTAAAACAGTAATTTTATTGAGTAATTAGAATAAATAATAAACAATTATTAATGATAAAAATAGAAAAGATAGATAACTATTAAAAAGAAAGAGAGTATTAAAAAAAAATCCCAAATTAGTCTGTTCACGACAGCTCCCTAAAATGGTACAGTGTTCCCCTTGGTACATACACCAAGTCTCCAGAGAACCTTGCACGGAGGTGGACTCTCCAATCAACTACTCCATCGACATCCCTTCCTCCATAGTCTTCAATAGTTAACTAGTCCACTCCGGCTGTAGCCCTGAATGTTGGATGCTGTGCCCCTTTAAGTCCAATTTCTGGCTCCATTCCAGCTTTCTGAGGCCTCCATTAGTCTTTCTCAAAACAGTAGTCTGACAACCATAACTCCTTATCAAATTCTTCTTACAGGCACTACAAAGCTGCTCAGGCTGTTTACATATCCCTTGATGGTGTCTCTCACCTGCCATCAATTAGGTTGTATTGTCCATCAATTAAACTATCTTCTGCCTCCACACCATAGTGGACCACCCCATGTGCAACATTATCCATTGTTCTGGCTTATAGTTCAAGGATTATCAAATATTGTAAGAACTGATTATTGCTTTCAAGAAGAGAAAAAAAGTAGTTTAGACAAAACAACAGCTGTGCATGGCCTGCTTTGACCAGCATGAAAATAAAGGGAAAGAATTCTTGGGGAAACAAAAGTTCACAGTTAATAATATTGCTACTGATTGCCATTGATTACATAATTGATTAATTACTTGACTTAATCAGAGCACAATCACACTTAGTTTTAAATCAATGTCGACAAAGTAACCTTTAAAAATTAACTACATGTTTAATACAGGGTTTAAAAAAAAATCAAAAGCAAGGCAGGAGTAAAATGCAAAAACATAAAAGTACAAAAAGTAGTGGCTGCAGGCCTCAGGCCTACATTGGCTCAGTTCCACAACAACCACTGAATCACCATGGCAGCTCTCATAATGATTTTACATCAACATTTTTCTCTTCCTTTTCCAATTACATAAACCTATTCAGCGAATCACCAGTTGTACTTGTTAGGTAAGAAAATCAAATATTTTTTTTTTATTTCCAAAATATACTTTATTCATAAAAATCTGTAAAAATTACATTGCCAAACAGTTTCCAAACAGCACCAAAAAATGCAAACATTGCAAGGGAGATCAGTTTCCTTCAATACTGTCATGAGTTTCTTCCCAACCCTTCCGTTTCACAATTGTCATGTCAATTACAGTTTTACATTTACAGCAATTGAGAATATTAACGATACAGTTCGAGGGGTTTCCCATTGATCCAGCCCCTCAGTCCAGCTTGGTGGGGGAACCCTTACACAGTGGTCTTTCCCCATTGAGCCTTTGCTGCGGCTGCCCCAAGCTTTAGTGCGTCCCTCAGCACGTAGTCCTGGACCTTGGAATGTGCCAGTCTGCAACATTCGGTGATGGACAACTCTTTGCGCTGGAAGACCAGCAAGTTTCGGGCAGACCAAAGGGCGTCTTTCACCGAATTGATAGTCCTCCAGCAGCAGTTGATGTTTGTCTCGGTGTGCGTCCCTGGGAACAGCCCGTAGAGCACAGACTCCTGTGTTACAGAGCTGCTTGGGATGAACCTTGACAAAAACCACTGCATCTCTTTCCACACCTGCTTTGCAAAGGAACATTCCAGGAGGAGGTGGGCGGCCGTCTCTTCCCCACCACAGCCAACGCGGGGGCACTGTGCGGAGGGGGCGAGACTTCGGGTGTGCATGAAGGATCTGACGGGGAGGGCCCTTCTCACCACCAGCCAAGCTACGTCTTGGTGCTTGTTTGAAAGTTCTGGTGATGAGGCATTCCGCCAAATGACTTTGACGGTCTGCTCGGGGAACCATCCGATAGGATCCACCGTTTCCTTTTCCCGTAGGGCCTTGAGGACATTCCGTGCAGACCACTGCCTGATGGACCGGTGGTCAAAGGTGTTTTCCCGCAGAAACTGTTCCACGAAGGATAGGTGGTACGGCACCGCCCAACTGCATGGAGCGTTCCGCGGCAATGTGACCAGGCCCATCCTTCGCAACACCGGGGACAGATAGAACCTCAGCACATAGTGACACTTGGAGTTTGCGTACTGGGGATCTACACACAGCTTGATGCAGCCGCACACGAAGGTGGTCATCAGGATGAGGGCTACGTTGGGTACATTTTTCCCACCCTTGTCCAGAGATTTGAACATCGTGTCCCTCCGGACTCGGTCCATTTTAGATCCCCAGACGAAGCGGAAAATGGCTCGGGTGACTGCCACGGCGCAGGAGTGGGGTATGGGCCAGACCTGCGCCACGTAGAGCAACAACGTGAGCGCCTCGCACCTGATGACCAGGTTCTTACCCACCATGGAGAGAGATCACTGCCCCCACATGCCCAACTTTTGTCGTACCTTGGCTACTCGCTCCTCCCATGTTTTGGTGCACGCCCCGGCCCTTCCGAACCATATCCCCAGCACCTTCAGGTAATCTGACCTGACGGTGAAGGGGACAAAGGATCGGTCAGCCCAGTTGCCAAAGAACATGGCCTCGCTCTTGCCGTGGTTAACTTTGGCTCCCAAGGCCAGTTCGAACTGGTCGCAGATGCTCATCAGTCTGCGCACGGACAGCGGATCCGAGCAGAAAACGGCGACGTCATCCATGTACAGGGAGGTTTTGACCTGAGTGTCTCCGCTGCCTGGGATTGTCACCCCTTGTAAGAAAATCAAATATATCATATTTGTAGTCAGCAGAGTAAACCAACAATAAATAGCAAATGCTTTGGGTTTTATGGACTTGGAGCTTTTAAATCATTTTTATTGTCATATAATGCTTGAAACTCTAAGTTGTGCTTCCAGTTTTCTTTCCAAGTTAAGCAGTTGTCTGAAGTAGTTTTGTCCAGACTTGTTTGGGTTGTGAGTTTGCACATTTCAAATGAGTCATAATGGTTCAAATATGAATGTGGCATTTCATCTACATACAAGCAAAGATGGAGAAAATCCTATTGGCTAATATCATACATTAGATAAGGAATTGTATAATATCATTTTGTGTTATTTAATACACTATGAGAGCAAACTGATTTGGCCAATTATTGCATCCATTGATATTTCTCCTTATGTTAATGTTGTGAATTATCTTGGATATTAATTGTCTTAAAACATATGTACAAAGCTTAAAAAAAACCTTATGAAAGGAAAAAGATCCAGTTTGAAACACCAGTTCCCCTTCTGAAAAAATGAACAAAAAAATTGCACTAACAGTAAAAGCCTGGGGCATAATTCCACTGGCCACTGTAATAGGTTGATAACCATACCCTAAATTCTGTCAACAGGGTCTTTAGAATATTTGGGGTGGGTACCCACACCTGTAGTGTTGCAATAGCGGCACCACCCCTCCAAGGCAGCAGAAGCAGGAAGCCTAAGAGCTGGATAGGGTGAGATATAGAATCAGAAGAAACACTAGGTCCTCTTGCACTTGTTACTGTTGGGATCTTCAATAGGTTTCCTCAGCCTGGGAAAATCCCACAGCCTGCTAAAGTTCATGGAGGGTGCAGGACGACTAGCTAGGAAAGTATTAAAATAATTAAGTTTGGAGGTGTCAATATATGTGGGTTCCAGTGGCAAATGGACTCAGGTTGGGGCAATATAATGGAGGTGGAAGTAAGTAGTCTTTGTGAAGGAGAGGGGCTAAAAACTTAGTTCAGGGTCAAACAGGTTCCAGCTGCCACTGTGCCCAGGGAGTGGATGGAGTTGGGGGTGAGGACACGTAGAGTTTGTGGTGGGGGCCAAAGACAATAGTTTCTTCAACATAAAGAGTAGTTTAAAGCACTTCAGAGAAGGTGTAAGGAAGACAAACATTGGGCTAGATTTTGTAGTCCCACTGCCGGAAGCTGAGGTGAGCGCGGAAAATGGCGGCCACCCCCACCAGACCCATGCCCCCCTTTTCCATAGTGATTTTGCAGCAGGCAGCCACTTTGCATATTCATGACAGCCACACCCCAATCACATGGTGGAAGCAACATTGGTGACGCTGTTCACAGTGCCACTGATGCGGAAGCAGGTGCTGGTGCCATTTTTAAAAGGCTGCCAGCCCTGCAGACAGTTCAACAAAGTGCAGAGTTCAGCCCTTCCACCCCTTCCATATACACAAAAGGCAGGTTTCACCCCTTCCCCACCCACCCCCCACCCATCAGAGTACAGAGTTCACCCCTTCCCCACCTTGGTGGTGCCAGCTTTCTCTGGACAGGAAAGTGAAAGCATGTGAGTGCCGCTTGTCACGCTGAAGATCAGGAACTAAAGGTACGATTGCTGCGGTTTATATTTTAATTCATGTAAATGTGTTATTTAAATATACTAAGTCAAGTCCTGTGGCAGAGAGGCGGAAGGGCCGCCATAGAGCTTCCCAATGCTGGAAAGATCTGGCCCAACGCCGGTCTGGGAACAAAACTCAGCCCATTGAGTGGGAAAAGAGAGGTTAGAAGGGTAAACATTAGCTTGGTTGAAAAGATTTTTGTTTTGGGTTTTTTGAGAGGGAGGAATACAGTTCCTTAAATTAATTAGTAAATAGAAGAAATTAGGTTCAGTACTTTATTTTGTTCTTACAGCAGTAGCACTGGGATGCGTTTTTACAATGAGATGCGTTTTTACAATAGGCTACGCTTTCAACCTTTCCTCTTAAGCAAATAGAGGTCTGCATTTCAAGTCACCGCTAAATTCTGATAGCAAAAAGCTGCTGCTTCACTTCAGACAATAAATCTTTGCCTTCTTTCTGGTGAATAGCAGAGCACCTTGCGTCACACAAAAATTGATGTTTAGATAAGGGAATAAATTTACTGTGTTGACATTTTTGCTGGGCAGAGCATTTTATGTATTTCACTGTAATTTCGAGTGTTTAACTGACTCGAAAAGCAGCAGCAACTGATGGTTTTAAGCTATTTGCCGATTATGTTCACTTAGGGGATGCACTGGGCAACTATGGTTTTGAGACAGGAAGTTGCTGCAGTTTGGGGACCCAGGATTGCATGTATTGAAGGATGACTCAACTGCCCTTAATTTATGATAAGTTTATTTTTCAAGTTCTATCTGTATCAGAAAGTAGCTGGAAATCTGTTCCATTTTGACATTGTTTATCGTTACAAATTGCATTCACTTCTGGAAGTAATGTGGAGGAGAATTTGTGTATGTGTCATTTATTTACAATGGTTTTATTTCCCGCAAAAATCTTGAAATTAATCAAGATTATTTGGACCTTTCCTATTACTACTAGATTTGCCAATTGGTGTCATTGGTGTCAGAGTCTTTGGGTAATGTACTGGATGGCATTGAGTGCAGCTGTGCAGAGTTGCTGGGTCCAGGAGCAGCAAAGATTACAGTAGCAGCAGTGTTCATTGAACGAGTTAGGACTGAATATCTGCAAACTGTACTCGATACTTTGAACATTTGCTACAGTCACTTAGTACATTTCTTTTTCCCAGCAAGGTCCTCTTCCATTATATGATGCAAATACACATACAAATCAGTAGGCTAATGCAATTCTCTCGGTGTAAATCTTCTCTGTGATGATTCTATAATTGTTTCAGCATGTTAGGAACATTTGAGTCTCAACCTTAGATGTGGATCTATAGTGCTATTTTTCATGTCTAAAATTTACAGTGATGAGATTAATGGGGCTGAAAGAAATATCGGTGTAGTAATCGCATCTTGTTATGCTTGTTCTAGAGGTCAGGAGGCCCAATTTCAGGAACCAAAAGATGAAGGACATCTGAAAGATATCTGACCTGAAATTGGGTCAGATCGTTTGTCAGCCATTCCTGGCAGCTGCCCAAAACAGGCATTAACATAGGCCCATCATTTACATAATGCCAGTTTTGGGCCCCTTCACCCAAATTGGTCTGGGATGAGCAGAGATGCGCATTGGGCCTGCCCTACTCGCAATTCTTCAGCAACTGCTGCAGCCTAAACCGGGCCACCAGTGAAAGGCAGCTTCCTGCAGAGCCAGGAGGAGCAAGAAGCTTTCCTGCCATTCCTCTCCAGGAACTTACCTGAAGGTTGCTGCAGGCAGGTGGTCCAGAATTTGATTCAGGCAAGCTGCTTGCGGAAGCGTGACAGACACTCCAAAAGCAAAATATGACAGATGCTGGAAATCTGAAATAAAAAGCAGAGAATGCTGGTAATACTTAGCAGATCAGGCGGTATCTGTGGAGAGAGAAACAGAGTTAACATCGATAACCTTTTGTTAGAACAGTCATTGACCTGAAACGTTGACTCTGTTTCTCTCTCCACAGATGCTGCCTGTTCTGGTAAGATTTTCCACTTTGGTGGTATCCATGGTATCAGCAGCCATGGGCTGATTCCAGGCAGATTTTCAAGGCCAGTCCCATTTGACAAATTGTGATGAACGTCCTGTGGGAATGCCACCTGTGCAACAAATCCTGTCTCTTGGGGAAGAGGTTGGAAATTGTTGCTACCAGCCTTAAGTACCTGCAGTAACAAAGCATGGCTGGGTGCCTCCAGGGCAGCTGAAAACCAAATCATGTTTTAGCCAAAATGCTTAAAATTTCAGATTTTGGGAGTGTAATTGATCACCCCAAGATCAGTTACACTGTCTTTTGGGACTTCATTAAATTTCCCTCCACCCATCATGACATTGCTTTCTGCAGGAACACTGCTGTGTTTCTAGTATTTAAAATTTGCAGATGTTGAATGCAGAGAGGCATATTTTAGATCAAGGTCTACATTTGGAACTCAAATGAAGCTTCGTGAGGAGCTGCCATCACCTTCAGTGGAATTTCTAAACTAAGGGTGCAATTTTCCACTCCTGTTCAACATTCCACCAGCGGAAAATCTCCTCTGAAGTCTGAACAGATGGAAACTGGACATTTGAGAAAATCCTTCAAAATATTTGACCTTCCACATTTGGGTCAATTCAAAATCTATTCTGAAAATCAGCACTCCATCAAACCACGCATATCTGAACTTTACTGAGTCTCTTCAACATTTATTTGAACATGAATTTAACTTTCATTGGCTCAGCTCAAAAAAAAATTATCATTAATATATTAATGTGAGGAACAGAATAGAATGGCTGGAGCCATCTGTTTATCAAAGGAACCAGCAAACCTTTCAAGCGATTTGAATGTCTTTCACTGGCATGTTAATTTTGTGCCGATTACTTCAGATATAAGTGTTGGCTTCTCATATGCTGGAATCCACCCAAGGCTGATTACACTGTCAGTGACCGAAGAAATGGTACTGTGCACTGCCCAGTGCCACTTACAGTAGCTTTTTATGTTTGCCAGCAGCAGCACAGTCTTTAGCGGTATGGGCTATTCCATCTCATGAAGTGCATTGGGAACCATTAGTGCCACCTTGTTTGTAATATCCTGTTGCTGCTTGAAATCAGAGCTGATGCCAGTGACAGTGCCATGGTGTAATTGCAGCAATTGTTAAAATTTGGAAGAAAGTCTCAGAAGTGTTAGAATAAACATATTTTATATGTGAATTCATCATAAATCCCTTTTAATTAAATTAGTTCCCTCTCAACATCTTTCAAGAATAACTAGCTGCTGTGGGATCTGTCACAGATGTCAGATGTTCTTCTTAACACATATTCCTTCTAACAGGATAATTATTAACTGATGTAGAATATTTCACTCTGCCTTTCTGTTCTCAGGGCATGGAGAGTGTCACTGTGGTGAATGCAAGTGTCATGCCAGCTGGATTGGGGACAACTGCAACTGTTCAACAGAAATGGACTCGTGTCTCTCAGATGATGGGCAGATTTGTAGTGGTAGAGGAAACTGTGCATGCGGCCGATGTTCGTGCACTGAACCTGGAGCATTTGGGGATACCTGCGAGAAGTGCCCAACCTGCCCTGATGCCTGTGGCACAAAAAGGTATAGATCAAACCTTTTCAGTCTACTTAGTCAAATGTGCAACTTCATTGTGTTTGCTGTAGTTAACAGAATATTGGATTTGAGCTCTTTTATTCAGTAGAAAGACCCAACTATATACTGACAAATCCAAATATGGCAGATAATTCTTGTGCTTTTTGCTTCACAATTTCTATTTACACTTTGGAAAAAGTAAACCTTTTTTCATTTAATTCAATTAAAAGAAAGTGTAGGTTGTGTCATGCACACCGAAAGTGTGATGATACATCAATCTTGAACTAACTCTGAAAAGTTATGAAAAACAGAAATTGGCTGGAATTTTTCCCTCGGCAGATGGGAGCCGTCTACCGAATGGAAAGTTGGTGGCGAGCCCACCTCTGCCTGGCCTGGGGATCCGGACCACATTTTGACGGTCCCCAGGCCTTTAGTTTGTCTGAGGCGGGACTTCCGCCTCATTGAGGCAAGAAGTCCCGCCTAATGGAGCTGCTGGCCAAAGAGGTCCGGCAGCTCTCTGTCCCAGCAGCACCACTGGGAGCGGTGGCCACTGCTGGGACTGCAACCCAGCTAAAGATGGAAGATGTCGGGGAGCCCGGAGAACGGGTAGGTTTTTCGGCCTCGCCGGAGGCAATCGGTCGGGCCCGGGCGAGGCAAGGGTGGTCGATTGGGGGGTGGGGGGGACGACGGGAGGCGTATTGGGCGGTGGGGTGGTTGGGACAATGGGGGCAGTCCTATGTCGGTCATGGGGTGCCTGATCAGGAGGGCCCCACCCCCAAGCCATCAGAAAGCCGTCTGCTTTTGTCAGGCAGCTTCTCTCGGGCCTGGGACGCCCGCTAGTCAAGGGTAAAATTCCCATGGTGGCAGGTTGAGGCCCTAAGTGACTGTTAACTGGCCACTTAAGGGCCTTGATTGGCCTCGGGCGGATGGGCGGGCCATTTTCCACCATAGCCCTGCGTAAAGTGGCAGTGGAGGCGGGAGCGGGTCAGGAAGGGCCCCCCAAGCCTCCTGCTCCATTTTACGCTGCCACCTCCCCCCCCGCCCCACCCCCAGCCATCATCCTGCTCTTTGGTGGGGGGGCATAAAATTCCAGCCATTGGCTTTAAAAAATGAACCTTAATTTTTTAAAAGTGAACAATGGTCCAGAGTGGCCACTGAAGAAAGGGGACTGGCCTTTTGTGTATTCAAATGGCTGATGAAGACAAAGGATAAATATTCAAAGCCAAAAGGTGTCAATGTGAACAATCTTACACCTATTCTAAAAACATTCCAAAATTGAATGTCCTCTTCTGAAACAAAGGAGGTGTGAAGTAGCCACGTCCTGGGCCATTGTGCAGTCACCATGGAGAATGTCTCCAACCAGGAGATGAGAGGTGACACAGTTCTACCTTAAAAATGACAGCCAGAGAGAGAGAGAGACTGACCCAGAAGGTGAAGCTACTTGTAACAGCTTGAGTTCCAGCCGAGCCAGGAAGCACAGTGCCCTGCTGAAAAAAATCCGGCATCTATATTATACAGCAGTGAGAGCTAAAAGTAGCCCACCATCTTCAACTCAACCTTCAATCAAGAGCGAAATCAACAGTTATCGTAACCTTCTCCCCCCACTAAAAGCCACCTTCCTCGTTCCCTTCTCTATCTGTTTGATCGTGTGTGTGTGCGAGCAAATGCATGACTGGATGCAGTTGCAACAATTTCAGGACAAGGTGTGTTGATTAGTAAACAATTGACTTGCTGTTTTTTAAAACCTACACGAAAACCTGTCACTGTTTATCTGAGAAATAAAACACCAAGGGGCTAAACTCTAATACAGATACACTGTCTGCGGTCAGGTGGGTAGTTGAACAGTGGGAACCACCCACGTCACACCACATGACCATAACAGTAGTAAAATCAAATTGTGCTATGGCGCCCCGATAACCTAGTGGGGAGATTCACAGTGTTATGTGATACTGAGCCATACAGGCCAGTAGGCCCAGCTTTGATCCCCAGTTTGTGCAGTTGGGAAGCTACAACACAACATTCAAGAAGTATTTAGATGAGCAGTTGAAACACCATAGCATACAAGGCTACAGGCCAAGTGCTGGAAAATGGGATTAGAATAGATAGGTGCTTGATGGCTGGCACGGACACGATGGGCCAAAGGGCCTGTTTTTGTGCTGTGTAACTCTATGACTCTATGACATTTAAGCTAGCAAGAGTGAATTCAGCCAGCTGACCCCCACTACAAATTATGTCAAAAATCGCAAGAGATCATGCTTTGCTATGATGTTCTTCATAGCTGAATAGCTCTCCAAACTAGCAGCCACTTGGGCAAAGTACTGAAGGGCTGCTGGTGTCCATAAGAACATAAGAAATTGGGGCAGGAATAGACCACAAGACTCGTTGAGCCTGCTCTGCCATTCAATATGATCATGACTGATCTTGGACTTCAACTCCACTTTCATGCCCACTCCCCATATCTCTTGATTCCCTGAGGGATCAAAATGCTGTCTATCTCAGCCTTAAATGTATCCAGCGATGAAGCATCCAATATCCTCTGTGATAGAGAATTGCAAAGATTCACAACCCTCTGAGTGAAGACATTTCTCCTCATCTCAGTCCTAAATGATCGTCCCCTTATCCTGAGACTGTGCCCGTGTTTTGGATTCCCCAGCCAGGGTAAGCGACCTCTCAGTGTCTATCCTCTCAAGCCCCTTCAGAATCTTTAAGTTTCAATGAGATCACCTCTCATTCCTCTAAATTCTAGGGAATATAATTCCAGTTTACTCAGCCGCTCATCATTGGACAACCCTCTCATCCAAGGGATCAATCTAGTGAACATTTATTGTACTGCCTTCAAGGCAAGTATATCCTTCCTTAAATATGGAGACCAAAAATGTGCACCGTATTCCAGGTGTGACCTCACCAAAGCCCTGTGCAGTTGTGGCAAGGCCTCTTTTTTCTTGTACTCCAATCCCCTTGCAAGAAAGGCCAATATGTTATTTGCCTTCCTGGTTGCTTGCTGTACCTGCATGCTAACTTTCTGTGTTCCTTGTATGAGCACGCCCAAATCTCATTGAACATCAGCATTTGCAAATTTCACACCTTTTAAAAAATATTTTGCTTTTCTATTCTTATGACCAAAGTAAATAACTTCACACTTCCCCACATTAGATTCCATTTGCCACCTTGTTGCCCACTCACTTAACCTGTCTATATCTCTTTAGAGCCTTTTTATGTCCTCCTCACAGTTTGCATTTCGACCTGCATTTGTATCATCTGCAAACTTGGATACATTACTCTCTGTCTCGTCGTCTATGTCATTAATATAGATTATAAATAGCTGAGGCCCCAGCACTGATCCTTGCAGCACTCCACTAGTCACAGCCTGCCAACTTGAAAATGCTCTCTTTATGCCTACTCTTTGCTTCCTGTCCGTTAATGAATCCTCTTTCCATACTAGTATATTACCTCCAATTCCATGAGCCCTTATCTTGCCTATTAATCTTTTGTGGGGCACCTTATCAAATGCCTTTTAGAAATCAAGGTATACTGCATCTACAGGTTTCCCTTTATCAACCCTACTAGTTACATCCTCAAAAAACTCTAATAAATTGGTCAAACATGATTTTCCTTTCGTAAAGCCATGTTGACTTTGCCTGATCATACTATGATTTTCTAAATGCATTGTTAAGACTTTCTTAATAATATATTCCAGCACTTTCCCGACGACTGATGCCAGGCTAATTGGCCTGTAGTTCCCTGTTTTCTCTCTCCCTCCTTTCTTGACTCGTGATGTTACATTTGCAAACTTCCAATCTGCTGGTTCCATTCCAGAGTCCATGGAACTTTGGAAAATCATAGCCAGCACATCCACTATCTCTGCAGCTATCTCTTTTAGAACTCTAAGATATAGGCCATCAGGTCCTGGGGATTTGTTGGATCTTACTCCCTTAACTTTCCCCAATACCTTTTCTCTACTGATATTAATTACCTTAATTTCCTCACTCTTATTAGCCCCTAGGTACCCTCTATTGCTGATATGCAACTTGTGTCTTCTATTGTGAAGACAGACAGATAGGGCTGGATTTTAACAGCCCACTGCTGATCTCAGTGGTGAACACCGAAGAGCCGTCGCAATCTTAAGCGACAACTCATTTAAATAGCTGGGACAGCCCGCCTCCCCCCACCCACCCACCCCCTTTTTAAAGGGCAGCCAGCCCTGTAGCTCAATTTAAATATTAAAAGTTCCAGCCTCCAAAATTGAATAAATAACATTCTAATGCCCCTTTCCCACTCCCCCCAGTAACAACTACAATAACTATTGCCCTTCCCCCCCCCACAAAAAACACTTACCTTTACATCTGAACTTCCCCACCCCCAAATTGCACAGAGTTTAAGGTTCATCCCTTCCCACCATCCCCTACACCCATTAAGTTTATTTGACCCCATTCCCCACCCCCAGCCCCTGCACTGCCAAACTTATCTCCTCCTCCCTCCCCACTAGTGCGGCACCGCATTTCCCCGGATGGGGATCTGTAGGCACGGGAGTGCTGGCCTCTGTGCCGAAGATCGCAGTGGGTCCTCAAGATTGGAGGTAAGTGTATGTAAATTCATAACTTTTATTCATTTGCATTTAAATTGTGGTTAAAATTGTGGTCCCACTGCCCAGTGGCGGAGGGGCCACCATGAGCCTCACTGCCACCGGGACAATTGGGCTGGGCCCTCCTAGCGTCGAGGTCTGTGGCGGGCCTCATCCAGAGCCATCTTTAGGCTCCCCACCCCTAACCACAGATCACGACGTCGAAAGCTTGGTAAAATCCAGCCCATAATATTCAATATCCCTGCTATTTCCTCATTCCTTGTAATAATTTCTCCTGTCTTTGCCTCGAAGGGACCAATGTTTACTTTAGCTACTCTCTTCACTTTTATATACTTGTAAAAGCTCTTTACAATTTGTTTTAATATTCCTAGCTAGTTTATACTTTTATTTTTTTCCCTTTTTATCAACTTTTTGGTGGCTCTTTACTGGTTTATAAAGCACTCGCAATCCTTTCTTTTCTATTTCCTTTACTATTCTTTGCAACATTGTAAGCCTCTTAATCTAAAATAATCCTTAACTTCCTGAGTAAGGCACAGGTGGATCCTTCTTGCTGAGATTTTTTTTTCAATCAAATGTATTTGTTGAACATTTTGAATTGCTTTTTTAAATGTTTCCCACTGTTTATTTACTGTCATATCTTTTAGTCTACTTACCCAATCAACCTCAGCCAGCTCTCTCTTCATACTTATGTAATTAGCTTTGTTTAAGTTTAAGACTCTTGTTTGTGTTTGCAGTTTGTTGCTTTCATACTTAACATGGAATTCAACTATTATAATCGCGATTTCCTAGCGGATCTTTTACGATTAGATTACTAATTAACCCTGCCTCATTACACAATACTAGATCTAAAATAGCTTTATCCCTAGTTGATTCCACAAAGTAATGCTCCAGTAAACTGTCACAAAAACATTGCACAACCTCATTTTCTAGACCACTCTTGCCAATTTGATTGGTCCAGTCTATATGAAGATTAAAGTCTTGCACAATTATTACATTGCCTTTGTTACAAGCTTCAATAATTACCCATGGAAATGTACTCCAGAAGAAGCTGGTACTTTCAGGTGAGAAGTAAAAGAGGAGAAAATTGCATATTACTCACTAATACTGTTACTGTAAGAAAGGGTTAAGTAACGCCTTGCAGCACAGGTCTCCAGATCTGCAGATCTTTGCTGAAGCACTGCTAAAGAATGTGAAGCAATGCACTTATCACAAGCCTTCTGGAATTGCCTTTGTGCTTAGCCTCAAAATACAGAGCAACCTGAGAATTTAACATGTATGAAATATCATGAGATCTGCATGCAAAATAATAAATAGATTAGCTGACCTCCCTAAAACTTCCTTTTGATCTGCTGTGTAGACTTGTTCTACCACTTCTCAAGGCCTGGAGCTTCACACTGGAGTTTGACACTGGATAGGTCATAATTAGCAAAGTGAGCACCCCTATTATATCTTGTGCATTTGTAATCTGATCCTGTTTTTGTTGGGGTAAACTTAAATATAGATTTGAGAAAGGTGCCTCAAGGATGGCATTGATTGACATTAAGGTCTTTTAGATGGTTTCTTAATTTCACAGCCTCCGTGCGTAATATCGCAGGGCACCTCGGCGGCACCTCGTGTCGGAAGGCCACTGAGTTGAAAGTGCGCCGCCGTGGATCACGGCGCATGAATAAAATTCAGGCCGTGCTGTGGAGTTCAAAAATCCCACCTACACCCCACCCCTGTTACTCTCCAGGTCTTGGTTGTCATCAATCTGTTTGATATCTGCATTCTCTTTCCATTAGAAAGATGGCTGCGTTTAAAGTTTAATGCCCACAGGAGTTACTCTTGTCTTTATTTTGAATGTTAGGGTAGAGTACAGAGTGCTTTGCATTATTTTTGGTGTTGTAAAAAGCAGAAAGAATAATTCTATGTCACTGTGTTTGTTGCAGGGAGTGTATAGAGTGCAGATTGTTTAACTCAGGTAGATTGGCCGACAATCAGACCTGTCAAAAACTCTGCAAGGATGAGATACTGACAGTGGATGTCCTCAGTAAGTGAATCTCTTTTTACTCTTTTTTTAAAAAACATAATTACTGTAATTACTTATAAATAATGAAACCTAAATTCAGTGGTTATAGAGTGATTCTCAACATCAGAATTATTTCTAAAAGTCAAAAACATTGCTGAGAATGGTAAAGTAACATATTTTGCATGGGGGTGTAGACAAATATCCATTCCTGTCAATTGTTCTCATTATTTTGATTTTTTTTCAGCAGTGAGTGGTTCTGATGGGGGGCATGAGCAATGGTTCTGGAGAGGTTACTAAGCCCATTCTCATCAATAATCTTTATAAGCAAAGAGTCAAAACTCAAAATAAAAGGACAGAAAGAAAGGTTGTTACAGGTCATTATTAATTCAAACATTTTTTTTGGCCAGGTATATACTTTAAAATTCTGTGTTGAATTGTATAATATTACAAGCCTGCTGAGAATGTCTGTGGGTGCTTTTACATTTAGAACTGCAGCCAGAAGCAAATGCATGGTTCTTCACAATTCACTGCAGATAGAAATGTAAATTGGCCAATTTGCCCTGTTATAATGACAGCTGGTTCCACATTTTTGCGAGTCTTAATTGCTGCCAGTCCTGCTTGGTGCCTTCGAGGGAACATCAGTGGCTCTAGATGTAAAATGAGAGAGCAGTGTCTAGAAGCCACTATAGCGCTGCTGTTCTGAAACCAGTGCAGCAATGTAAAATTGCATTCTGTGAGAAAATTGATGTAGCAATGTGGAGAATTCAGATAGATGTCCAACTGTCAGGAGTGATCTTGAGCTTTTTCTCTCCTCTCTCTCTCCCGCTTTCTGTGTCCATCCCTCTCCCGTCTCTGTGCCCATCTCTCTCTCTCTCTCTACACCCCCCCACTACGGCTGGTGCTTGTTTAAAGGACTGCCTAACTCTCAGCCTGCTCCCTCTGGCTGTGTGCTGACCCGCTTCCTGCTCTCCCCTTGGCCTCTCTCTCCCCGCAGCAGCCATTCCCACTCATTCCCTGAACCATGCAAAAGCAGCAGGGGTGCCCGATCCCAGTGTGCCTGCACCACGAACTACCAATCAGCGCTCACCCCACCCGGACAGCCCACTGTCAGTCACAGACAAACAGCTGCCGTCCATCAGTTGCAGGTTCCACCTACCCCCTCTACCTGACGTATATTTTAATAAGCGAGTTGTCAATCAAAGCCGAGCTGCAGGCAGCCTGCTGTCAGTCACAGAGGATTGGCAGGCTGGATGGAAACCTTACGTGAGCCGGATTCAGGCCTGCGGGCCATCTGTTGGATAACTCAGTTTTATAATAACCAAGTTGCTAAATTATTTTAAAACATAAGTCTAAAGACTTGAAGCAAGACATTTAAAATTACCACGGACCTCAACATTTTTATCACGGACACTGGTGTTCATGTACAGACACGTTGCTGACTCCTGTTACAGGCTCATATGACACACACTCTAAATCTTTGTCTTGAATTCCTCCCAATGATAAAGTAATCTCCTTTGTGAGCGCTTACGATTAATATTCAAGTGATGCTCAAAATTGGTGCACAGTCAGCAGATCAATCACCCATTCATGAGAGCATCAGGCTTGAACCATTTTAAGACTCAGGCCTCCAGTGAGCAGGCTGGAATGTTTTGGCAGCACTCCTCCCTCTCCTGAGCCAACCAAAAAGAAAATAAAACCTTCCTGAGCCGTTTGGGGAGTAGCCTGTAGTGTTTAAACCACTCAGCACCTGATTGAACTGTGCAGAACGTGCACAATACATGCTCTGTCCACTTATACCTGAAATTTGCAACCAAGGTCCTATAACTGGCAAAGGCTCCTGATCTACATATTGAAACAGCCTTCAGCCTATTTCTGGGGGATGAGATGCTCGTGCATTGACGGTCCTGCCTGAAAATTGCTTCAGGTGGGCATTGGGCCCTGATGCGTTGCTGAGCTTCAATCCTCTCTCCCAATTTTCAGTTGGTGGATGCCAATGTTTAGATAAGAAACAGGTGGATGGCAGTAGAAAATTGCTTCTCCCGTCTCTTCCACTTGATTTAGGAAACATGAACTGCACTTAAGATGGCATATTGGGAGCTCAGTAAAAAGAACAGGAAATTTCAAAATAAAAACAAAGTGCTGGAAATACTCAGCAGGTCAGGCAGCATCTTAGTTTTTTTTTTAGTTTTAGAGATACAGCACTGAAACAGGCCCTTCGGCACACCGAGTCTGTGCCGACCATCAACCACCCATTTATACTAATCCTACACTAATCCCATATTCCTACCACATCCCCACATGTCCATATATATTTCCCTACCACCTACCTATACTAGGGGCAATTTATAATAGCCAATTAACCTATCAACCTGTGGAGAGAGAAGCAGAGTTAGCATTTCAGGTCTGTGACCTTTCATCAGAAATTCAAAGGCGCCCTGAGTAGTATTGAGACAGAGGTTAGAGGTTAGAAGAGAAAGAACAATTGCGAGCAATTTCGTATGAAAGGCGTGTTGGAAAAGCTCTCCCAGATATGGGGGTAGCATTCATGTCTTGGGCAGGTTTGGGCTTTATAGAGGGTTGAGATTTGTTCAGGGAAAAGAAATATTTGCCACAAAAGAGGAATCCAAGCTAATTTGAGACCATTTTAGCAGCACAGATGTGAGAGTACAGTTTGAGGTCAGGAAACATAGAATGTCTATCAAAAAAAAAATTGTTACTGTTTTTATTCCAACGGTGCAGGATCCCTTTGCGTTTTAAAGTAAGTTTTAGAGAAAGAATAAGGTAACAGTGCATTCGATGAAAGGGCAAAGATTGAGGTGCCAGGACATTTTGTAAGCAGAAAGTGCAGTGAAAGATTCTGGAACCCATAACTAATTTATTTAGTTAAGTTAAAATTCAAAATATTTATCTACCTTATTTCAAGAAAAAGAGGCATTGTCAAAAAAGCAATATACATAACAAAATTATATACAGGGTTGGTTTAATAAACAAGGAAGTTCATCTCCTGCAGGTTTTTTATTGAAGGCAGCAACTTCTAGTAGTAGTAAATATATACTATTCTGATGCATAACTATTACAGTACTGAATGTAGTAATAGTTCTGTATCAGAACATTAGTAGCCTCACAACAATATGTAGGAGCGAACTTTTGAAGTACAATGCAACTTTTTCCGTGAAGTAAGATAATAAACTCAAATGAATGACTCCGTAATCGTATAATAGCATCTCTTTCTGTGCCATTTGATTCATTGTTTTGTTGCACTGGCACCCAGTTAGAAATGGAGAAGATGGGATTTTGAAATCTGAGCTTAAATAATGAGTAATTTTCATACATTTATAGTGCATTTAAAACTCCCCAAGATCAACCTTTTAGAACTGTTTTAACTTTAGGATTTTAAGAACAATCATCCTTGTAACCAATTATTAATAGTAACTATTAAGTTGCTCCTTAAAATTGCATTGTTGATGCTGTTTCTGGGTGATTACCTGACATTTTCCCACCATGCAAGAACTGTGTTGGTACATCACAGCTACCTATGAATAGAATAGATGTTGTGCATAAATCATATAGACACATCCCAGAGCCTGAGGAAACCATTAGTGATATAAAATTGTTGCTGTCTCTCTGAACTGTTTGTCTACATCCCCATAAAATGGTTGAGTTTTCAACCCTTCTACCATAGTGCATTATTCACCTCTTGAATTTAGTTAGGTGTGGTGTCTTAGTGAATAACTGCAAAAATACTCCTCACCTCAGTAGTAAAATAAAATTCAGAGGCATTGACAAATTATTTCACAAACTTCTTTCAGTGACTATCTAGAAAACCATAAACTCTATCTATACAGCTCCTTCATTGGGCTCGGTTTCACTCTGTTTTGATTCTGCAAGGACAATGGCTGCATGATAAATATAAATACTATTGTTCTATCCTGATTCTGGATTTGACGTGCTACATATCCCACATAGTTCATCACTGTGCACACAAAGTAATTAACTTGATCTAGCCACCAAATACTGGCCTTAAATGCTGATTTCCACCTACTGGCAGAAAGCCATTGCTATTGTGTCAGCATGAGTGCTGTTTGATTTATGGATAGTATTACATGTTCTGTATGGTAGTAAGTCACTCAGAATTACTGACAGGTTTAGCATAGTGCCAACATTATTCAGTGAACAGGACAAGCTGTTTATTATAAAGGAATCATAAAAATATATATCAAAATGACTGAATTATTGCAGTGATTGAAATAAAAGGTAATACCCCAGTCTCCTATTTCTAATAATCGACCAATGATTTTTGCACTAAGGCTCAGCCATCAATAATTAGAATACACTAATAAAATTCAAAAAAACTTTTTAAAAGGCATGTAATTAATAGAAAACAATTAAACCATGAGGCTTTGTTCTCAGAAGTTGAATTTTTCCCATGAATGAACCAAGCCTGCATTTTTAAACAAAAGGTCATTAGTTTATTTGTAGGAAGCCACTTAATTTGGTTGAGGTTTAAGACATTTCTAATTAAGAGTGGTGTGACTGGAAAAAATTTCCTGAATTATGGCATTTCTGATGATAGGAGGTTTTGCTTTAGCATGCTACTCCATGCTATTTCAAAATGTATCTTGAAACTCTAATGAATTACAGATGTTTGCATAGAAAGTCTGTTTCATGCAAACTTGACAAAACTGCAAAGTTGCAGAAAAAATAAAATAACACCAGAAATATGTAGAAACTAGTAAAAAGAACATTTTTTTTCTTATTAAGTATAATTCAATGGTTGATGGCCTTTGGCTGTACACTTCACAGAAAACAATTGGGCTTTTAGCCTCTCCCATTTTATTGAAGTTGTAGAAGAGGAGCTGGCTCTTACCACAGGGCTGAAAATTTGTTCCTGTATTTTTCCAGAAACAGATGATCAGGATGCAGTTCTGTGCCTGTACAAAACCGAAAATGACTGTGTCATGAGATTTACTTATTCAGAACATGTCAGTGGAAAGTCTATCCTTACTGCTCTGAAAGAACCAGGTTAGTGTGCTTTCTCTTTTTTGTTAATTCTCTCTCTTCCCCCACACAAACTCACTCTCATTTCCTCTCATTCACAGATACTTCAGTTCTCGCACTCTCTCTTGCACAACTCAATGTCTGGTCAATCTTGTTCTCCCTCTGTCTCACTGTCTCTCATGCTATTTTGTTTATTGAGCTTGCTACTAAATAAGAAAATAAGTCATTCATTGTGGCAGGCAAGTTTGTCATATGTAATATATATTGTGTGTGTATACATCGCACCTACACTGTTTGAAATCTTCTTCTCCCTGCTGCTGTCACATGCGTTCAAGTCTTCAGAAGAAGGAATTTCCTCCACACAAGATCAGGTGGCAGGTTGTTCAACCTTGCCCGTCTTAGAGCGAAGACCAAAGTACGGAAGGCCCTCATCAGGGAACTCCTCTTTGCTGACGATGCTGCATTAACATCTCACACTGAAGAGTGTCTGCAGAGACTCATCGACAGGATTGCAGCTGCCTGCAATGAATTTGGCCTAAGCATCAGCCTCAAGAAAACGAACATCATGGGACAGAACGTCAGAAATGCTCCATCCATCAATATCGGCGACCATGCTCTTGAAGTGGTTCAAGAGTTCACCTACCTAGGCTCAACTATCACCAGTAACCTGTCTCTCGATGCAGAAATCAACAAGCGCATGGGAAAGGCTTCCACTGCTATGTCCAGACTGGCCAAGAGAGTCTGGGAAAATGGCACACTGACATGGAACACAAAAGTCCGAGTGTATCAAGCCTGTGTCCTCAGTACCTTGCTCTACAGCAGTGAGGCCTGGACAACGTATGTCAGCCAAGAGCGACATCTCAATTCATTCCATCTTCGCTGCCTGCAGAGAATCCTTGGCATCAGGCGGCAGGACCGTATCTCCAACACAGAAGTCCTTGAGGCGGCCGGCATCCTCAGCATATACACCCTACTGAGCCAGCGGCGCTTGAGATGGCTTGGCCATGTGAGCCGCACGGAAGATTGCAGGATCCCCAAGGACACATTGAACAGCAAGCTCGTCACTGGTATCAGACCCACCGGCCGTCCATGTCTCCGCTTTAAAGACGTCTGCAAACGCGACATGAAGTCGTGTGACATTGATCACAAGTCGTGGGAGTCAGTTGTCAGTGATCGCCAGAGCTGGCGGGCAGCCATAAAGGCGGGGCTAAAGTGTGGCGAGTCGAAGAGACTTAGCAGTTGGCAGGAAAAAAGACAGAAGCGCAAGGGGAGAGCCAACTGTGTAACAGCCCCGACAACCAATTTTATCTGCAGCGCCTGTGGAAGAGTCTTTCACTCTAGAATTGGCCTTTATAGCCACTCCAGGCGCTGCTTCACAAACCACTGACCACCTCCAGGCGCTTACCCATTGTCTCTCGAGACAAGGAGGCCAAAGAAGATACATAGAATAAAAACTGAAAAGTAAAGTTAGGTTTAACTTCATTATGCATCACCACTGTAGGGTAATATATCAATATTCTCCTCTTTATTCACCTGACTGAATTTTTTCAGAGACAGGATTGGATCAGTTTTTTTTGTTATTCTGTTGTATTTGCAGCTCCCAAGCTTATTCTTTGGTTTCCCCTGTAGCACTTCATTTAAATTTTAAAAGTAAATATAGTATAAAATTATTAATCCTTAGGTTGTTACATGTCACGGATTCAAACCCCACTTCAGCACTTAGTTACATAATCAAAATTGGCACTTCAGTACAGTGCTGATGGAGTGCTATTCTTTGGATGAGATATTAACTTGAAGGCACACCCTTGTTTGGGTGGATATTAAAAATCCTGCATGGCACAATGGAACCCACAAAAAAGTAGTTTATTCGGTCATTCATCTCAATGCTGTGCATCAGATCTTGATGTATATAAAGAAGTGTTTGTAAAAGCACAAAAGCAAATGTTTGTGTTGAGCTTTGGATGTCAGTATGGGAATTTGTCTGTATACATAGCTGACTGTGATTTTTTTTTTGCACTGTCACAGAAGTTAGAAAATGTCAATCTATTCTCCCCAATATCTCAATTGATGGCTATCTCAGAGCATCATGTGAAAGGGAGCCATACAACTCTAAACAGTTCTAAGTACAATCCTCATTCTGTGTCATTGGCTAATTCAGCTCATTATGGGGAACTACAGTTAGTCTCAGCTGCCATGAACTAAGCAGCTGAAAAGTCAGCTGTGCAGCCACTCTTGCTGGAAAGTGCCTGTATGTGTATGTCAGTTAAGGACAGGATATAGCTTAGTTCTGTGCCAGAGATCAGTGTTCAGTAACTGCTAAAATAAGGAATAAGTTATATCATATCATGAAAATTGTTCATTGCACTATTTATTTTTGAAGTTTGGCTACATATTTGTCTGCACATCAGCACTTGCCTCACGCAAATTTCCAGAGGGGTCTTCAGGTTCTCATTGCCAAGTCCCATCTTCTAATTTTTCTACCCTTCTGTCCTCACTGTTACGACCAGGTGAGAAAGGTGCCTAGGGGCCCCTCTCAGCCTTCACCTGGTCTTACCGTAACAGGGTTTAATTTTAAACACACCATGTTTTTAGCTTCCCCTTGGTGAATCCTTGTTCACTGCTTTCCAATTATAAGGCAAAGAAACCAGCACAAACAGGTTTTCTTAGGTTTAAAGAAGAAAAGTTGAAATTTATTAAACTTGAACTTAAACTCTAATTCGGTTGACACCTGTGGATATATGTCGTGCCCACGCTAGCATACATACACGATACACATATGCAAATAGAGTCAGAAAAGAGCAGAAGAAAAAAATAAAGTGAAAAGCTTGAGGCAAAACCTGAAGAGTTTTTGTTCCGGTTCTTCGAGCTCACTGTAGAATCCTTGATTGTATGTAGTTCTTGCTTTTCATTGGGGCCTGACTGGCCCTGGCGAACCTGCCCCCACCTACCTGTAGTCCAGGGCTCCCTGGTTGCTCCTGGTTCAGTGACAGTTGAGGTTCCAGCTGTGGTCACCAGTCCCAGTGGTGCTGCTGGAACTGCTGATCTGCCTGCACTCTGATTGGCCGGCAGCTCTGGGAGGCTGGATCCTCGTTCTTAAAGGGACAGGGACACCGGAGCTGGGCAGTTAATTGCTCGAGGGCCATGAAATGCAGCCGGTGGTCTCCAGCCTTTTAGGCCCAGCATTGGGACCACTGCCAGGTACTTAAAATTCAGCCCATTGTCTCCCATTGCTGTTCCCCTGGGTACAGCTTCTACCTTCAATCCTGAAAGAATTGAACACATTTGGTGCATGACTGACCTCATCATCAACCACAGTATCTGTCTCACCGAAATCCAGCATTATCCCACCTCCCTGTTCATGGTACAAATCCTCCTACTACTCCAGGATCATTCTGGAAGGTAAGGACAATCCATGATTCATTTTCCTCGTGATAAATCACCTTCACAAAAGCCTTTTCCCTGCCCTCTCTACTGTCACCTGCAGTACCAAGTACACAAAGCTCTTCATCTCCAAAATTGAGGTGATTCGCCCAGCTGTCTCCACTACCCTTTCCCCCACCTCACCTTGTACCTAACCTTTCTATAGCCCCTAGTTCACCTCAGCTTTGACCACTCCATTACTCCTTCAGGCCCTTCCCACACTATCCCTGATGACTGAGTCACCTCACCAAACACTTGACCCCTTAGTCACCCTTCCTAGTTCATATCTTTGCCAACATTCCTCCCTTTGCTCTGACACTATCCCTCTATCTTTTAACAATTGCAGTTATCACCCTCCATCATTGTCCATCCTCTTCAATTTCTACCCCATCTCTAAGTTGCTTTTGCTGTTCTTGTCATCAACACCATGTTCCCTATCTGCCCCTCATTCAGCTATTTGAATTCCTCCAGTCCAGTTGCCAAAGCATGGTGGGCACCCTCGTCAAAATCGTCCTCTGTGACTACCAAATCCTTCCTTGTCTTCCTCAATATCTCCATGGTATCTCACACCATCCTCCTCCATTGACTCCCCTTGTGAAGTTCTCACTCATATTTTTCAAACTCAGCAGGCATATGTTCAGCAATGGTTCCTTGCCCTTTTTCTACAAAATCACCTTTGGCGATCTAACCTCTTTGGCTTGTCCCCTTTCAGTGTCTACAAGCTGCCCCTCATTGACATCACCTGTCGCATACGGGTCACCTTCCATATTAATGCTGACAATGTCCAATTCAACCACTCTCACTACTTACCGCAGCCCGTAAGAATCTCTGTGCTATCAGACTATCTATTAGAATTTTATCTTAATTGAATAACGGAAAGACTGAAGCCATAGCTTTTGGTCCATGTCAAAAACTCTTCTTTGCCACTGACTCCATCCTTCTCCCTGGCTACCTGTTGAGGCTGAATGAGGCTGTACTTAGTCATGTTTGATCCAGAGTTCAGCATCAAACTCCATATCTATCCATTATCAAAAATACTTCCACTTCTGAAGCCCATTTCATGCAATCCCTCGGTCACCTCCTAATTCCCTCACGAAGAATCGGTATCTGCACCTCTCATACATGAAGCACCTTGGAAGATTTAACTATGTTAAATATGCTAAATAGGATCAAGTTATTGCTTTTTAAAATATTTGTTAGTGGAAATAATGCTTTGCAGGGAAGTGTTCTGAAAATAAAATTGAGTGGCAACTGCATGGTATTAGAATTTGAATTCTGCATTTGCAGAATGAGCTAGACCTATTCATCAATCCTTATATTTACTGACTTGTTCTCATTTTACAGAATGTGCAAGTGAAACCGATCCTGTAACTGTATTGTTAGCAGTGGTTGGCAGTATTTTGGCAGTGGGCATTGCCTTGCTTGCCATTTGGAAACTGATTGTGACTATTCATGATAGGCGAGAATTTGCCAGATTTCAAAATGAAAGGTCCAGAGCCCGATACGAGATGGTAAGATTTTTAATAAACTATGTTTTCAGTGAGATGGATAATTGCTACAGAAGTTATTGAGCCATTAATACATTGGCAGACATGCAATGTGCTTTCAAGCACAGAGGCCTGAGCCCAACATTGCATCTGCAGCACTCACAATCAATGAGCGCAAAGAGCACTATGAGCCTGCAGACAAGCTTTGCACTAAGTTCATTGGGCTGTCAACCTTGCAGTAAATGATGCATGTACCTCATTATGGAGAGTTTCGGCATCAGTACAGATCCACAGTGTCCGTTTAGATTAAGTCTCATTGTGTTTTTGATGTTTATATTACCAGCCACTGCTGCCTGACTTTGACACTGCAGGTTTCCTAACAGCAATGCCCAGTGTCCTCCAACACCTTTTCCCTCTGCCCTGTGCATGCTGATCGTCTGCATGCCAAGTATGTGCCTGGCACACAAAGGGTAGCTAGCAACTGACAATGTGGAACTGCTGCTCCTGGCACATTATGAGAGATGTGCCAGAGTACTGGAAAATTAAATAAACTGAATGCTTTACTTGGTGAAATCAGCATATTTGTGCCAAAATGAATTGGTATAGTGAAAGGGCCACAGAATCAGCCCCTTTATAGTCCCAATAATATTAAGAACTGTTGAATTATTCATGTCTGGAATTGTGCAGTGGTCTCCGGCTGTCTTTGAAAGCAGTGATTTAAAGTTTATGAGATAAATATTAAGCTTGAACTGGCCTTTAAAAAGTGTGTGAGAACACCCAGAGTGACTTCATCACAAAATTTCCCTTCTATGGAGAAACACCAAGATACTTCTTGATTCTGCCATTGGTATGGCCAAAATTGGGAACCTGTTGGAACATGTCCATACCAGAAAACACCAGGTCTCCACTGTCTGAGGTTTATCAGACATCAATGGTAATGATTGATACCTCTGCCCGTCCCTTACAAGGCAAATGGTGTCTGTGACCAGCAACGGGGAAGGGACCCACTGCAGCAGATGTCTGCACTTGCCTGACTTAGTTGTGACTTAGTGTAATACTGGAGGCTGGTATGCTAAGTTAAGATGAAGCGTAATAGCCTCTGATGTGTGAAAGTGGTGTCCAGGCCAGCGAAACAGACCTCTAAAAAGTGGAAATGTTTTTTGTTTAATTTTCTGGATTGGATCGTTATACAGGGGCTGAAGAAGACATGGCTAGAATCTTAGCAAGGGATCCCCACCCAGCAATGGCAGGCAGCTGGCAGATTTCCCAGCTGATGGGACAGGCAGGCACCAGAAATGTGCCCATAACAAGAATGCTCCCACCTGCTTTATGCGATTTAAATGCCCTCCTAGTGACCAATCAAATTCTAGTAGGGTCAGCGCTGGAGGGCACTCATGGAAACAATCCTATGTTACTGCCAGGTTCAAGTCCTGAGTATTTTCGGGCCTTAATGTAAAGTTAATAAATCATTATTTGTAAATGCAGTAAGGTTTATAGTAAATGTGTGGTTCTAAGTCTGGACCCAGAAGTTTAAAAATAGATTGTGAATGAAATCCATGGTGATGACATTATAAGAAACTCTGGTAGAACTAGAAAGCCAATATTAAGTTAATCTTGTGCAGAATAATGCACAGCTGTCTGATATTCTCCTGCCATTTGTGTTATGAGGGCAAATATGCTGAATGTTTTTTAATTGTAAACATTCTGAACTGTAGTGACTTAGCTTTATCAATCTAATAATTTGTTTGAACAAAGTTCCCAAACATTGAGCTGCTTATTAACTGACATGCAGGGTGGAGTTTTCCCCAGGTAGGTGGTTATGATATATTGGTGTAACCGGACATTGTTCCAGGTAAAAATTTTCTCTGTGTGAATACCAGTCAGCTTATATATAATACTGTGATCCTGGACCCATTTATGTATGCATGAAAGTGCAAAATAATGGATCAGTGATCCCTCACCTTAGAATTCATTATTGGCTTTTTCCTGTTTTATCTCAACAGGATCTTTTTCACTTTCCTCTGCTGAGGTCTCACTTTACTCAAACTTAGATAATGGACATTTTCCCCAAATTTATAAAGTCTGATTAAAAGATAAATACTTGCAGATTTTGACAGGTATTATTAAAACCAGATGGTGGGCACACTGATGAAGATGGCCATTTGCCCTATCTTAGCTAATTTATCCAGACACAACACCTGCATTCCGCTCAATATAATATGTAACCGACAACTGAGTGAGTCTATGATTTTCTTCTCCTACAGTCTATCCAGAAGACTTTCAAATGTTAATCACTCTTTGCATGAAAAAGTTCTTATTGGCATTGTCCCTTAATCATACTTATTTGTTCCAGGGTCCTGGTGTACCTGGTAATTGTGCTCTGGATTAACCTTATCTGTGGCATTTAATAACTTGTGTGCTTCTATAACATCTCCTCTTGGCTGCCGGCACCACTGTTGTTCACTATTTACATTAGCAATTTAAACTCCGGAGTCAGAAGTACAAGTTCAAAATTTGTGGAAAACATCAAATTGGGGGATTTAATTCATACGATGGAGGAATGTGACAAAATACAAGAAGACGTTATTAAACTTCCACAATAGGTGTTTAATTGGCAAATGAATTTCAACATAGAGGAGAATGAGGTGGTGCATTTTGGGTAGGGAGAATAAGGACGCCACATATAGCTTGAATGATAAGTTTAAATGATGTAGGGATACACAAATCACTAAAAGTAGCAGCACAGGTTAAATAAGTCCATTTTTTTTTTAAAAAAGCAAACCAAGCACTGAGATTCATTTTTAGAGGGATAGGTTTGAAAAGCAGGGTTGTTATGTTAAGATTATATAGAACCTTGATTAGATCACACATCATTCTGTCATTTAACACCCTCTCGGCACTAACACTTTGACTTTCACCACACCATTAACACACCCTTTGCCTTTGCTCCATGACCTTGTCAGTTATTCTCTGTGACCCTCCGGCCTATTAAAACATTCCCTTTTGTTGTCTTTTGCCCCACCTCTGCTGTATTTGCTATAAAACCTATTACATTTCTAACCTTTGCCAGTTCTGATGAAAGGTCACTGACTTGAAACGTTAACTGTGCTTCTCTCTCCACAGATGCTGCCAGACCTGCTGAGTATTTCCAGCATTTTTTGATTTTATTACAGTGCACAGTTCTGGTCTCCATGTTATAAAAGGACATAGAGTCATTAGAGTAGGTGCAAAAAAGATTCACAAGAATGATACCGGAAGGCGAATTTATGACTATCATGAGAAACAGAATGGGTTAGGGCTCTTTTCTCTGGAAAAAGAAAACACTGAGAGGTAATCAGATAGAGGTCTTTAAGATAATGAAAGGGTTTGATAGGGTAGACATAGAGAAAATGTTTCCATTTGTGGGGGAGACTTAAACTAGAGGCCATAAATAAAAGATAGTTATTAATAAATCCAATAGAGAACTCACTGGTAAGGATATGGAACGTGCTACCACAAGGAACGGTTGAGGCAAATGCCATCAATGCATTTAAGGGGAAGCTAGATAAGCACATGAGGGAGGAAGGATAGAAGGATATGTTGATAGAGTTAGATGAAGAGGGGTGGAAGGAGGCTTGTGTTGTTTAGTTAAATGCCATATTGCTGAAATAATTTTCTGTGTCACCTTTAGCTGTTTCTGCTTCAAACATAGTATATTTGTGACATACATTCTGCATTGCATTTCATCTGCCACTGATTTGTCCAAATGATGACTTTTATGAGAAGCAGTGAGCCTGATCTTCAATTTCTGCACAAAACTGGCATCAGGAGGCCACTACCATTTTCAGCTTGTATTTCCATTAAAAACACAACTAGCAAGCAGGAGCTTCCAAACAGGGACCTGGGGCTTGAATAGGAGAATATAAGGCTGGAGCATTTTTGTGGATTTTGGAGGATCAGGAGTATTCCAGTTCTGATGAAAGGTCACTGACTTGAAACATTAACTCTGCTTCTCTCTCCACAGATGCTGCCAGACCTGCTGAGTATTTCCAGCATTTCTTACTTTTATTTCAGATTTCCAGCATCTGCGGTATTTTGCTTTTATATCAGGAGTATTCCTCCTAGGCACGTAAAATTAAATATTTCCTTCGCCTTGGAATTAGTGGTTGGTTGATAATGGGACACCCAGCAATTGAAAGTTACCCTCACTCAATACAATTACACAAGTGCTGTCTTATTTAGTCGTACAGTGGTTTTGGTGTAAAACAAAACTAAGCTCTCAGTGCTAACCCTCAATATGCTTTTCCTTTCAGGCAACCAACCCACTGTACAGACAACCCATAACTACTCATACAGTGGAAATTCTTTCAACAGTACATAACAAATCTTACAATGGTATAGTTGACTGAATTGGGAGCAGATTTGTAATGGTATCTGTGCCATCAATTAGCACCTGACTGGGATTGCATTACTGAATCTGGCAACTGGAAACTCTGCCTTTCTTCCTCTGGCAGACAAGACTGAAATTACTGCATTCTGCACAGAAGCAAGACTTGGTACTAGGCATCTGCCTGATTTAGAGAAAACATTAGACATGTGTGCTTTGGACTATTGACCACAGTTCTTGGAGAAGAAAACATTTCATTGGGTTTATTGCTTAGTTATGGGATGATGGAGATTCAAATTGCATCCTTTTTCAGGGCAGGTAACTTTTACAAAAAAACATTTTTTGGTTTGATACGAAGTTATAAAGCTTGGGATTTTTACAGCTTTTTGATGACAAAATCGGTTACATTAATCCCATGGTAAATGTTTTTAGCATAACAAAACTATCAAGTAATTAATGTTAGCATTGTACCCCAGAATTGAGCAGAAATAGGTGTTTTTCTTTACCTATACCTACTTCAGAAGAAATATAATCCAAAATGGTGTTTGAACCATATAGGTAGTATAAATTTGATTGTAGAGATGCTGGGGTAGTTTTTCACTGGTAATGCCAGCAGAAAACAGGGCAATAATACCGTAAAATGGTGGGGGAGCACTTACCGCCTCGTTACTACTTCCAATCCAGTTGATGCCAACTTCAGACAGATAGATCATCTGCCTGAGTCAGGTAGTTGACCATTTTACTATGCAAGGATTCGATGCTGTACTCCAATTGTCATTTTAAGATAGTGCTGGGTGGAGCGTGTGGTATATATACTCTACCCAGTATCAGCTAAAAGTCCAACTATCAAGAATCCAGCAGATAAATGTTAATTTGTTTTTGCAGAGCTGGAAGGAGCAGGAGTGCTCCTCTTTGCTCAGCAAAAATGACCTGGGCTGCTGCCATACCTGGTTCCCTTCCATTTCCCCCTCTGCCCTGCCCCTTTCAGGCCCCACCTACCTTCTGGGTTGGAGGCCAGCCAGGCTGCCCAATATTGCAGTGGCTCAGAGCTAATGGACTGGCCTAGAGAATTCATTTTTTGCTTGCAGACTGCTGGGCCTATGCTAACAAGGCTTAGCCGCAAAATGGACTGGGCCTCCTGTGAGGACTACTGGACAGCCAGTGGCCCAAATCTACCCATTGTCCAAATCTACCCCACTGTGCCTTGGCTCTTGTTTCCCAGCTATAATAGGCGATTGATGCAAAATACCGACACTATGTAATTTTATACTAGCTGAAGAATTTGTAGATTTTTATTCATTGGAGCTCTGATGATAACATTTTCTGTGAGTTTTGTGAAAGTTTGCTGATTGTGTCAACATTCTAGTATTAATGTCAAAGTTATGTTGTTTGGTTCTTATACACAGGAGGAACAGCATGGGTAGCACTGTGCTATTAAACTGCCCTGGAAGAGGTTACATAATGGTGGCATGAACTGCCTTGTACTTTTTGAAACATTTTTATTGTCCAGTTATGCAGCATCTTGTATTTGTAAAACCATTTTAGCACAGAGAATTGCACTTTCAAAAAATATTACAGTTAATCAACAGGACATAACTAAGACAATGTGGAGGTCCAAATTTCTTTATGATATTACAATCCTACAATCTCTCCTTATATAAATGCACCTTCTATACTTTGATGCTATTTATTGGTTGGAACAACTTGTATTGATGTGGTACAGGTAATACAGTAGTTTGACCATTTATGTGGCATGAATCAATCACTATTTTTAAGGAATGTTAAAAGTTGTAAAAGAGAAGCAGCAATCCTCCTTTGCTAGGCCTAACTAGATATGGCTGATAAAGGAATTGATGCCTTAAGCTAACCTTTATCTCGTGAGAACTGTGGTCATTGTTAAATATAGTCAATTTTCTCTGTTATTTGGCAGGATATTTGGTTCCTGTTGATTCTGAAGTAACTCATCCTCTCTGACTGCCAGTGAATAACTACCCAAGTGCTGTGAATTGCTGGCACCTGAAAAAAGCCAGTTCAATTTAAAACGTGAAATAAACTTAAAAGCTCCTTCCCCCCCTTCTAATATATAAATGTAAAATCCATTTGCAAGCCTACAGTTAGCACTTTGTACACAAGAAAAGGGTGGAGGACAAGTTGATAAACTTGTATTTTAAAAAAATCTTATGGATCCTAGGTTTTATGAATAGGAGCATGAGGATAATTTTTCTGTATTAGCGCCCATGGTGAAATACCTTAATCGCCACTAGCACATATTGCCAGATGTATATGAGCTGACATAATGGGCTGGATTTTAAAGCATCTCCGATGCCGGGAATGGTGGCGGGGGGGGTGGGGGGCAATGAAGATAGGAACGGAGGAAGCCCGCCACCAACCCCGACAGGCTCCATACCGATTTCAGCGGCGGTGAGGCCTCTTGGCAGCTACCCTGCCGCTCGATGACGGGACCACTATTTCCATATGTAAATTAATGAAGCTCCCATCGCCTCCTTAATTGCCGCACCAATCTTCATTTGGGCGGCTGGCAATGCCACGCCTTCGAATCCCAGTTCGGGGAAACGAGGCATAACTTGTGGGGAGGGGGGAGGAGGAACATTTTTCAGATCAGGAAGGGGGAGCTGGGTAAAGGACAAAGGGTTTGAACTTTGTCAGGTGGTGGGAGGGGTGGGGGGGCGCAGGATAGGTCTTTTAATGACTGTAGGTATTCCAGGGGAGGGAGAAGGGCTGAAATGAAGTTTAATGCCATTTTACAATGTACACTAATTGGCTCTTTAAAAATTCAATGTTTCATTTGCTGCTCTAAACCCTTTAAAAATGGCAGCCTGCCTGTGACGCCGTTGCCCATAACGGCTCACCCGCCCCCTCCACGTCATTGGTGGTGGGGGCGGGGGTCCACCCGGGCCATGCTAATGAGCCGCCGCATTTGGAATCGCGGTGGCACTGCAACATGGGCCCTGTGCATGTGGGCTGCATTTTCTTGCTCCCGACGCCTATTCTGGCAGCGGGCTGTTAAAATCCAGTCCAATATCTGATGCATTTAAGCAGTGGCAAGGACTTGGAATATCTACTTTATAGAATACAAAAGCAAAGAGGCAATGCTAAACCTACAGAAATCATTGGTTAGGCTGCAGTTAGAATATTGTTTCAACTTTTGGGCACTGTACTTTAGGAAGGATGTCAACTTAATCAAAAGAGTGCAAAAGAGATTTATTGAGACTATAACAAGGATAAGATGTTACTCAAGTTGTTTGCATTAGAACAGAGAAGGTTGAGAAATCTGTTAGAGGTGTTCCAACACACAAATAATTTGGTAAGATAAATAAGGAAAACTTATTTTCACTAGTTGGTAAGTCAGTAATTAGAGGGCATAAATTTGGAATCTGGTAAAAGAACAAAAGGAGAGGTTGAGAGATTGTTTTCTACACAGAAGGTTGTTAGGATGTGGAATGCTGTACCAGATATAGTGGTGGATGAAGAATCCATAATTGCTTTTATAAGGGATGTGAGTAAATGTTTGAAAAATTTTAAAGGATATTGAATAACATTAGGGGTCATGAGACTTAAGTGGCTAGCTTTCAGAGAACCGTCATAAATACGAGGGACCAAATGGCCTCTTTCTGTGCTGTAAAATTATGATTCTACATCCTTCTCCCTCTTTTTCCTTGTCAAATTATGCCTTTCATTATCCCAGTTGCTTCATTATAAAATTCTAGTTTCACTTAACACATGCATATCATTTAATGCATTGTTTTCGCCGGCATATATTAAAATTCCAGTGTCTGAAATCTTTTAAAAGACTGTAGAATCATACAGCATAGAAGGAGGCCATTTGACCCATTGTGCTTGAGTTGGCTCTTTGAAATAACTATCTCATTAGTCCCACTCTCCTGGTCTTTCCCCCATAGCCCTGCAATTTTTTCCTTTTTCATATATATATGAATTCCCTTTCCCTGTTGAATATGGTTCCACTGCCCTTTTAGGCTGTGCAAGATTCACTTAAAGCATTTACAATGTATAAACTACATTTGGAAGAAACACTTTAAAACTTAGCGCTGTGGGAAAAATCTTTTACAGACTATCAGAGCTTGGGGAAAAGTAACAATTGAAAACTGTCATTTACTGCATCTGGTAAGTGACATTAGTGTTGTTGTCTGTAACTTCTGGAATCCGAGTCTTAATTGCTGTTGTTAGAAAGTTGCTCGACTTGAAATATTTCTCTGTCTGTCTGGCATCTTGTGCCTTGCTTCTCCAGTCTGTTTCTGTCTCCCAGAGCAGGCTTTCAGTTTCACTGAAGTGTGAATGTTCTAAATGCACAAAACAATTTCTACAAAAGGACTGTACTTGCAAGTTCTGAGTGGCGTCTGGACATTTCTTTCATGGACTTCATTCTCCCATCTCTGTGCTCAGTGGGAATCAGACCAATCATTGTTATGGGTTGTAAAGATGCACTGGCTGTAGTGAAGCAATTCAGTTATGAAAATATTCATTAGCCTACTAGGCTAGAGAGTGACATTTGACTTTTCTGGAATTCAAATTTCAATCTAGCCTGAGACAAAATCTCCTCTCTGCTGCCTATAAGAAACATGTATTAACGCAGTCTGAAAATATCTAGAAATTACCAGGTTGGAGCCAAATATGAGCTTTACTCCCTGCAACAGGCCTGGGAGAGCTTAATTCCTACATCAGACAGCCAAATGTGGAAAGGTTCTCCAGCACAAAACGTCACCAAAAATATAAATCTAGAAAAAGAATAAAATAATGATCCAAAGGAAATGATATTAACTTTCACTTAAGTGACCACTTAAAGATGTCGCCAAGTAGACTGCACGGTGTCTGCTCAAATCCTCCTTTTGGAATACACAAAAACACACTGTCACAAATAACGGAAGTATGGTTTACAAGAGTGTACTTTCAGAACATCCCAAATTACTTCACCACCAGCCGTCTCTGGAATTATAGCCAACAGAATTAGTAGCACAGGTGGATTTAGCCCTGGGAGTCTTCAGCATTGATTACAGACTGCATGAAATTGCATGACTTCAGCTCAAACAAGAACAAAGCACCCTGATCACTCCCAGCTGGCAAATCATTATCAACCTACTTGTTGTAGACATGTCTATCCACAATAACATTGGTAAGAGTAACCACCACAGTGGTCTTGACTTCAAAGTGAGGATACCCTCCACCATATAGTGTGACATGATGGCCATGCTAAATGGGACAAACTAAGGATAAATTCAGCAGACCAAAATGGAGCACCTAAGAGGCTCAATGGGCCATCAGGTTAGAAAAATTGTATACCATCACTATCTACAATTTCATGGGTCTACACATCCATCATTCCTCCATTACACCAAGCTGGGAGACCAATGGGGAATGTAAAAGGGCATGCCAAGAGCGTCACCAGATATGCGTGAGAATGAGGTACAAACCTAGCAAAGTTACTGCACAGGGTTACCCACATACACCAAAAACAGCAGGCCGTGGATAGAGCTAAGCAGTTCCTTAAACAAGAGGTGAAAGCAAAGCTCTAAAGGCCTTCCATATCCAATGAAAAATGGTGATGCACAATCAGGCAACTAATGGAAGGAGGAGAAGACTTCATGAACATCCCCATCCTTATCTATAACAGAATCCACATATGAATGCAAGAGACAAGCTGAAGTATTTACAACATACACAGTCAAAGGTGTCAAGTTCGGTCCCCTCCTGAGTTATCGACCATCATGGGTACTGCCAGGGAGTGATCAGGTTTCTTTGGCCTTGTTTGTTCCGAAGCTACAAGATTTAATGGGTTTCACAGTCAGTGGTATGAGGATAGGATGGGAAAGTGGAGGTGAGGCCGAAGATCAGACATGATCTTACTGGATGGCAGAGCAGGCTCAAGAGGCCAAATGGCCCACTCCTGCACCTATTTCTATGTTCTTATGTAGGTGCTAGTGCATAAATTACTAAAAGCTAGTGAACAGGTACAAAAAACAATTTAACAGGTTAATGGAATGTTGGCCTTTATCTCGAGAGCTGGAATACAAAGGGGTAGAATTTATAGATGTACACAGCTCTGTTTAAACCGGCCATATAAATACTGTGGCTACAAGAGCATGTTAGAGGCTGAGAATTCTGCAGCAGGTAACACACCTCCTGACTCCCCAAAACCTGTCCACCATCTACAAGTCAGGAGCATGATGGAACATTCCCTACTTGCCTGAATGATTGTAGCTCCAACAACATTCAAGAAGCTCAACAGCATCCAGGACAAAGCAGCCCACTGATTGGCACCCATCCACCACCTTAAACATTCAATTTCTCCACCACCTGCACACAGTGGCTGCAGTGTGTACCACATACAAAATGCATTGCAGCAACTCAACAAGGCTCCTTCAACAGCACCTTTCAAACCAGCGACTTCTATCACAAGAGCAGCAGATGCATGGAAACACTATCACCGACAAGTTCCCCTCCCAGTCACACACCATCCTGACTTGGAATTATATCACTGTTCCTTCACTGTTACTCATTCAAAATCCTGGAACCCCCTCCCTAACAGCACTGTGGGTGCACCTACACCACATGGACTGCAACGGTTCAAGAAGGATCACCACCACCTTCTCAAGGATAATTAGGGATGGACAAAAATTGCTGGCCTTGGTAGCGATGCTCACATTCCATGAATGAATTAAAAAAAAGTGAACCAGTGAAGGCCATAAACTTTGACAACATCCTTGTTGTAGTGCTAAAGGTCTTCATGCCAGAACTAGCCATTCCTCTGACTAAGCTATTTCAGTGCAACTATGACACTGGTATCTAATAATACGAAAAATTTCCCAGGTATACAAGCAATTATGCTGAGACAGCAAATGTCTGTAGCACTGACCATCCATGTACTGCTTCATTCCAGACAACCAGAGTTCCACTCGACATGATATAGGCAGGTTAACTCGGATAACCCTATGGCCACCTCCAATCAATCGCTGACCTTTCCTGACTTTGTTTCCGATCTTGAGTGCCTGGCTTACAGGAACTTTGGGTTGAATTTTGTGGAGGTGGCAGAAGTCCCGCCACTGGAGCTGAAAGTGGGAGGTGACCCGTTTCAGTTGGTGGCAAGACCCAGGGAGGCATGTTACTAGAGGTGGTAATTAAGTGGCTGCCATCGAGACTGCCATCCAATGAAGGACAGCAGCCCGCCCCCGAGAACTGCCTGGTCAGTCAAAGGGCTGGCAGCTCAACAGCGCCACTGCCAGCAGTGGCCATTGCTGAGGCTGCAACACCAGGGAGAGGGCATCTCAATGGCTGGGCATCCTCGAATAAAGGTAAGTGGGTTGGGGGATGCCAGAGCCAGGCAGGCAGGCCCCAGCAATCTGGGTGCGCAGGCTGGTCACTGAGCACTGGCAACACCTTTGTCACAAGGGTGGCCATTGCCACCAGGGGCCCCTCTGTGGGCCATGGAGTCCCCATAAAGGAGGGCCCCCCGGAACTTGCTGGGAGGCTATCGGGTGTCACTGGACCAACTCCCCCAAACAGCAGCGAGCACCACCCCCCCACTCCACCGACGTGAGCAAAATGTCCATGGAGGTGGGAAGTGGCCCTCAATGGCCACTTATATGGCTCAAATGGCCTCCTGGCAGGTGGGCCAATCTGCCAATTTTCCCACTGCTGGCAAAATAGCATAGTAGCGGATGTTGGGCACCCCCCAGATGCCTTCCCACATCATTTTGCCAGCCTTCCCACCTCCCAGCCTGTCGCCAAAGGGACTGAAAAATTATGTCCTTTGTCTCTGGCACAGGCGATGTGACCAAAGAGTACCCAGTGGGAATGCTTAATAATTACTTCAATCCAGTTAAAAGGCAACAGCTCCAACAGTGCAGCACTCCTTCCATGCTTCACTGAGTTCTGGAGTAGGTTTAAATTCACAATGTTCTTACTTTAAGGTGAGAGTGCCACCACTGATACAAGTTTGACTCCTATCAACATGCTGTAGGTCACCATTAACCTCAATTTTAAGTGGACCCACTAGATTCACACTGGAAGGGTAGAAGCTAGGTTCTCCATGATGACTAGCTCATTTTCCATGTTTTTGCAGAATGCATTAGAATGCTGGAGTTAGTACAGAGCAGACATTTGGTTCTTCTACCTCTTTCTGGGTCCTTTCAGGTAATCATCTGCTGCTATCTATTTCCCTGTGAGAATATAGGTAATAGAGTCAGAGAGAGATACAACACTGTAAAAGGCCTTTCGGCCCACCGAGTCTGTGCCGACCATCAAACACCCATTTATACTAATCACAGATGCCAGATTTCAGCCAATTCAATTCACTCTACGTGATATCAAGAAATGGCTGAAGACACTGGATACTGCAAAGGCTATGGGTCCTGACAATATTCCGGCAATAGTACTGAAGACCTGTGCTCCAGAACTTGCCACACCCCTAGCCAAGCTGTTCCAGTATAGCTACAACACTGGCATCTACCCTGCAATGTGGAAAATTGAAAATATGTCCTGTACACAAAAAGCAGGACAAGTCCAACTCGGCCAATTACCGCCCCATCAGTCTACTCTCAATCATCAGTAAAGTGATGGAAGGTGTCATCAACAGTGCCATCAAGCAGCACTTGCTTAGCAATAACCTGCTCAGTGACGCTCAGTTTGGGTTCCGCCAGGGCCACTCAGCTCCTGACCTCATTACAGCCTTGATTCAAACATGGACAAAAGAGCTGAACTCAAGAGGTGAGGTGAGAGTGACTGCCCTTGACATCAAGGCAGCATTTGACCGAGTATGGCATCAAGGAGCCTTAGCAAAACTGGAGTCAATGGAATCAGGGGGGAAACTCTCTGCTGGTTGGAGTCATTCCTTAAGCAAAGGAAGATGGTTGTGGTTGTTGGAGGTCAGTCATCTGAACTGCAGGAGTTCCTCAGGGTAGTGCCCTAGGCCCAACCATCTTCAGCTGCTTCATCAATGACCGTCCTTCAATCATAAAGTCAGAAGTGGGGATGTTCGCTGATGACTGCACAATGTTCAACACCATTCGCGTCTCCTCAAATACTGAAGCAGTCCGTGTAGAAATGCAGCAAGGTCTGGACAATATCCAGGCTTGGGCTGATAAGTGGCAAGTAACATTTGTGCCACACAAGTGCCAAGCAATGACCATCTCCAACAAGAGAGAATCTAACCATCTCCCCTTGACATTCAGTGGCATTACCATTGCTGAATTCCCCACTATCAACATCCTAGGGGCTACCATTAACCAGAAACTGAACTGGAGTAGCCATATAAATGCCGTGGCTACAAGAGTAGGTCAGAGGCTAGGAATCCTGAGGCGAGTAACACACCTCCTGACTCCCCAAAGCCTGTCCACCATCTACAAGGCACAAGTCAGGAGTGTGATGGAGTACTCTCCACTTGCCTGGATGGGTGCAGCTCCAACAACACTCAAGAAGCTCGACACCATCCAGAACAAAGCAGCCCGCTTGATTGGCACCCAATTTACAAACATTCACTCCCTCCACCACCGACGCACAGTGGCAGCAGTGTGTACCATCTACAAGATGCACTGCAGCAACGCACCAAAGCTCCTTAGATAGCACCTTCCAAACCCACGACCTCTACCACCTCGAAGGACAAGAGCAGCAGATGCATGGGAACATCACCACCTGCAAGTTCCCATCCAAGTCACACACCATCCTGACTTGGAACTATATCGCCGTTCCTTCACTGTTGCTGGGTCAAAATCCTGGAACTCCATTTCTAACAGCACTGAGGGTATACCTACCTCACATGAACTGCAGCGGTTCAAGAAGGCAGCTCACCACCACCTTCTAAAGGGCAATTAGGGATGGGCAGTAAATGCTGGCATAGCCAGCGACACCCACATCCCATGAATCAATAAAAAAATGGCTGAACTGATGGGCTGTTGGCATGTATTGTAAGGTGAGATGGTAAAGGTAGCCAAAATGAAATCGCATTTAAATGATCAATCGATCAGCTGCTCTCTACAAGAGGATGTCCATCTGCTCTACATCAGAGTACCCAGCTGTGAAGAACGTCCAAACACTTTCAAACAGTTTCAGGCACCTTCTCCCAGAGGTGGAGCCATTTCTTCCCCCTCTATACCAGGACAACTTCAGGATGACGAGCAGTTCTATAACAGATGTAACAGTCGCTGGCTTTGGAAAGATAATGTGCACCAGGAATGCCATACTATGCAAATTAGTTCACCACACCTTTATAGCAGGAGTTCAGATTTAAGCACTGAAGGTGTAAAAAGTGCCCATACAGCTACTGTGACATAACTGTAAAATCAGCCTCTGAATGCTATTTGAAAGTAAGATTAATTTTATGAGTATGTTCCATTCAGTTTCCATTTAAGTAACTTCTAATGAGTGATTATTGGATTTCTCTTAACTACTTAGATTCTTCCTGGGACCGCTGAAAAATATCAGTAAATATTATAGTAAAATTCCACCAAGGATACTGCCCAATTTTCATTTCTCAACTCAAGTAATAACAAAAAAATTTGTGGGGAAAGAAAAAGCACCATTGTTAAAACATTTTCAACTGCATGAGGAGTAAGCATTGAAAATCAGATGGACAGGACCAAAAGTGTGAATTGGTGAGATTGGGGCTTTAGAAGACTGGTAAATTCTCATCCTCGGTAGTTGGGTAGTGATAGCTTTATTATGCTTTCTAAAAAATGAATTGTTCACCTTAACACCTAGGGCCAGATTTTCAAACCCTGTCTCTAGTTGAGTGCCAGACTCGCTCCCAGACCATTTATTTATTTTGCATTTAAAAATAGCATGCTGGCGCAACGCAGGGTCAGGGCCCGGAAATGCTCTGGTCATCAGGGTCCTGACCCATGAACAAAAATCCGGCCCCTAGTCTTTATCTCTTCAAGGGTCAAGGTCAGCGTGAGTACTACTAAGTAAGCTCTTTTGTGTTTCATATCAGAGGAACTGGGTTGCAGGAAAGGACCAGCCACTCCAATGACTACCCAGGTACTTCCAGATTTCAATTTGTTGGCACTTGGAGATTTTCAACTGCTGCCACTTCATCACCAACTCTGTAACAGTCAATCTAGCCCCAACCCAGGGATACTCACCCGAAGTGAAGTAGTTAATCAGTCAGAATGGTTTTCACTACCCATCCCACTCAGTGCTCAATCTTACCTCACTCAGGAACTAACAGGTAGAAGTAGTAGATGAGGAGCTCGAACAAGTATGTTAGCTGGGGGCATTATTATAGTTAGAATCATAAAATCACAGAACGGTTACAGCACAGAAAGAGGCCATTTAGCCTGACATGTCCATGCCAACACTCTGCCAGAGCAACTCAGCTAGTTCCACTCCCCTACCCTTTCCCCATAACCCTGCATTTTTTTTTCCTTTCAGGTGCTTATGCAATTCCCTTTTGAAAGCCACAATTCAATCTCCTTCCACCAAAAGCAGTGCATTTCAGATCCTAACCACTCACTGCGTAATGTTGCTGGTGGTTCTTTTGCCAATCACCTTAAATCAGTGTCCTCTGGTTCTCAACCCTTTTTCCAATGGGAACAGTTTCTCTCTATCTACTCTGTCTAGACCCCTCATGATTTTGAACATCTCCAGCAAATTTCCTCTCGACCTTTTCTTCGCTAAGGAAAACAACCCCAGCTTCTCCAGACTATCCATGTAACGGAAGTCCCTCATTCTTGGAACCATTCTCGTAAATCTTCTCTGCATCCTCTCTGAAGCCTTCACAGAGTGAATCACGTCGTCTGGCACCTTTGGGTGAATGCTTTTATAGAGAGGAAATATGACTTGAGCACCTTTGGAAGCAGAATGATAACAGAGGACTTTTGGATTTCTGTCTTAAGGAAATTGGCAGAAGTCTTTGACAGTGAGGGATTTTGTGATGGAGAGCAGTGGTTTGCAGTGCTTTTATTTGGTGAGTTATCTTTTATTCATTGAAGGCACTGGGCTATACATTTCTCTGGGAACTGGCTGTCCAGATCCACCCTCCTCATGCTATGGGGAGAGAGATCCTTCATCATTATCACCTTCAGCTTCGGGAAGCAGCAAACCCTTCATTACAATAATATATGGTGTGCAGCGAGCTACAGTGATTCTGGAAACTCTTTGGGCTACACCCCTGGGACCAACTATGAGACTTGAGAATGCCGATATTCTGGCCAATGAAACTTCTTGTAGTTACACGAGCCTCATTATATTTATTGTCTGACTAGTAAATGTATAACGGGCATAGAGGGGAAGAGTTTCTAGAGTGTGTTCAGGAGAATTTTCTAAATCCCAGAAGAAGGCATTGCTGGATCTGCTTTGGGGGAATGAGATGACTCTGCAGTCCTGCCACATCCAGCCGTGAATGGTGGTGGACAATTAAACAACTAACTGGAGGAGGTGGCTCCACAAATATCCCCATTCTCAATGATGGGGGAGCGAAAGATAAGGCTGAAGCATTTGCAACAATCTTCAGCCAGAAGTGCCCGGTTGATGATTCATCTCGGCCTCCTCCTGAAGTCCCCAGCATCACAGATGCCAGACTTCAGCCAACTCGATTCACTCTGCGTGATATCAAGAAACGAATGAAGGCACTGGATACGGCAAAAGCTATGGGCCCTGACAATATTCCGGCAATAGTACTGAAGACCTGTGCTCCAGAACCTGCTGTGCCCCTAGCCAAGTTGTTCCAGTACAGCTACAACACTGGCATCTACCCTGCAATGTGGAAAATTGCCCAGGTATGTCTTGTACACAAAAAGCAGGACAAGTCCAACCCGGCCAACTACCGCCCCATCAGCCTACTCTCAATCATCAGTAAAGTGATGGAAGGTGTCATCAACAGTGCCATCAAGCGGCACTTGCTTAGCAATAACCTGCTCAGTGACGCTCAGTTTGGGTTCCGCCAGGGCCACTCAGCTCCTCATTACAGCCTTGGTTCAAACATACAGAAGAGAGATGAACTCAAGAGGTGAGGTGAGAGTGACTGCCCTTGACATCAAGGCAGCATTTGACTGAGTATGGCATCTAGGAGCCCGAGCAAAACTGAGGTCAATGGGAATCAGGGGGGAAACCCTCCGCTGGCTGGAGTCATACCTAGCAAAAAGGAAGATGGTTGTCGTTGTTGGAGGTCAATCATCTGAGCTCCAGGACATCACTGCTGGAGTTCCTCAGGGTAGTGTCCTGGGCCCAACCATCTTCAGCTGCTTCATCAATGACCTTCCTTCAATCATAAGGTCAGAAGTGGGGAAGTTTGCTGATGATTGCACAATGTTCAGCACCATTCGTGACTCCTCAGATACTGAAGCAGTCCGTGTAGAAATGCAGCAAGACCTGGACAATATCCAGGCTTGGGCTGATAAGTGACAAGTAACATTCGTGCCACACAAGTGCCAGGCAATGACCATCTCCAACAAGAGAGAATCTAACCATCTCCCCTTGACATTCAACGGCATTACCATCGCTGAATCCCCCACTATCACATCCTAGGGGCTACCATTGACCAGAAACTGAACTGGAGTAGCCATATAAATACCGTGGCTACAAGAGCAGGTCACAGACCAGGAATCCTGAGGCAAGTAACTCAACTCCTGACTCCCCAAAGCCTGTCCAACATCTACAAGGCACAAGTCAGGAGTGTGATGGAATACTCTCCACTTGCCTGGATGGGTGCAGCTTCAACAACACTCAAGAAGCTTGACACCATCCAGGACAAAGCAGCCCACTTGATTGGCACCCCATCTACAAACATTCACTCCCTCCACCACCGACGCACAGTGGCAGCAGTGTGTACCATCTACAAGATGCACTGCAGCAATGCACCAAGGCTCCTTAGACTGCACCTTCCAAATCCGCGACCTCTACCAACTAGAAGGACAAGGGCAGCAAATACATGGGAACACCACCACCTGCAAGTTCCCCTCCAAGTCACACACCATCCTGACTTGGAACTATATCGCCGTCCCTTCACTGTCGCTGGGTCAAAATCCTGGAACTCCCTTCCTAACAGCACTGTGGGTGTACCTACCCCACATGGACTGCAGCAGTTCAAGAAGGCAGCTCACCACCACCTTCTCAAGGGCAATTAGGGATGGGCAATAAATGCTGGCCTGGCCAGCGATGCCTACACCCCATGAATGAATTTTTAAAAAGTGAACCAAGTGTCAGTATGGGAACATTTAGGGGATAGTGATCATCGTATCTTATGGTTTAGGTTGATTATGGAAAAGGACAAGGAGCAATCCAGATTAAAAATAATTAATTGAGGAAGGGCCATGTTCAATGGGGTGAGAATGGATCTGGCCCAGGTAAATTGAAGATTGGCAGGCAAAACTGCAAAGGAGCAATAGGCTACCTTTAAAGGGGAAATAGCTCTGGTACAGTTAAGGTACATTCCAAAGAGGGAAAGGTAGGGCAAACAAATCCAGAGCTCCTTGGATGATGAAAGAGATAGAAAGATGAAGCAGAAAAAGGGTGCATCTGACATGTCAGGTGGATAATACAATTGAGCAACAAGCTGAATACAGAAGGTTCGGAGTGAAAGTGAACAAAGAAATAAGAGAAGGAAAGAGAGAGTTTGGGAAGAGACTGGCAGATAACATAAAAGAGAATCCAAAAGTCAGCTACAGGCATATAAATAGTAAAAGGCTGGTAAAAAGAATGGGGCCAATTAGGGACCTAAAAGGGAATTTGTGCATGGAGGCAGGGGGCGCAGCTGAGGTACTGAATGAGTATTTTGCATCTGTCTTTACCAAGGAAGAAGATGCTGCCCAAGTCATAGGGAAAACGGAGGTAGGTAGCTGAGACACTATGGACTAAAATTTGATAAAAAGGTTATAGGTAGGCTGGCTGTACTTCAATTTGATAAGTCAACAGGACCAGATGATACGCATCTAAGTATACTGAGGTAAGGGTGGAAACTGCCGAGGCAGGGTAGATACTGAAAAGGTGTTTCCCCTGGCTGGAGAGCCTAGAACTGAGGGGTACAGTCTCTGAATAAGGAGGCGGCCATTTAGGAATGAGACGAGGAGAAATTTCTTCACTCAAAGGGTTTTGGGTATTTGGAATTTGCTACCCCAGAGAGTAGTGGATGCTGAGTCATTGAGTATATACTTATGTTCGTATATTCAAGACAGAGATCGATAGGTTTTTGAATACTAATCAAATTAATGTATATAGGGATAGTGCAGGAAGGTGGAGTTGAGGTAGATACTGTTCCCTAGTTATCAACTCCTTTCCTCTCCCTGGCAACTGTCTGAGGCTGATTCAGGCTGTTTACAAACTTGGTGCCATATTTGACCCTCAAATGAGCTTCCGACCACATAGTCACACCATCACTCAGACCACCTATTTCCACCTTTGTAACATTGCCTGACTGCTTTCCTCCCTCAGCTCATCTGCTGCTGAAAGGCTCATTCATGTTTTGTTACCTCGAGACTTGACTATTCCAATGCAGTCCTGGCCGGTCTCCCACATTCTACCCTCTGTAAACTTCAGGTCATCCAATAGGCTGCTGCCCGTGTCGTAACTCGCACCATGTCCCATTCCCATATCACCTCTGTGCTCGCTGACCAACATTGGCTCCTGGTCAACTTCTTGATTTTAAAATTCCCATGCTTGTTTTCAAATCTCTGCATGGCCTTACCCCTCCCTATCTCCAGCAGCTCCGCAACCCTCCAAGATATCTACACTCATCTAATTCTAGCCTGTTGAGCATCACCACTAATGTCTGTGTCTTCAGGTGCCTTGGCCCTAAGCTCTGGAATTCCCTCTGTCTTGCAGACCCCCACCTGCCAAGAATGAGGCACATTGGTTTTGTCATATGAACATTGATTTTGAACTGTTGCTGGAGCAAGGAAATGACTTGTTGAACAGATCAATATGTGGTTGGAAAAAACATTTGCATACTAACAGATGGTGCTTCTGTAGACAAAGGACCATTCCCTGACACATTCAACCCACAATGGATATTGATCACCAGACAGTGAGGGGGTGGGGAAATGCATTCCAGGGCCTGCTGGGGTGATGCAATCCACAGGGGCCAGGACTGGATTGGCCAGCTGGTCACATGACTAACAGGCTGATCCATGGGCTTTTCAACTAGCCACAGAGAGTTTGAACTGAGAAAGACTGTTTGCTCCTGGACTGAGAAGATCTCTCCTGTCTGCTCCCATCTCTTTCTCACAAGCCTCTGAATCCTCTGAAGACACATGAACCCCAAGAGAGAAAAGTCTCCTACAGTGAACAAGGTTTAAGAAGAATACTGGGCCCAAACGAAAAGTAAGATCTACCTACAATCAAGGACTCTATAGTGAGCTCAAAGAACCATAACAAAAACTCTTCAGATATTGTCTCAAACTTTTCCATTTTATTTTTTTCTGCTATTTTCTATCTCTATTTGCATGTGTGTAGCAAGTATGCATGCTAGCATGGGCGCGTCGTGTATCCGTAGGCATCAACTGAATTAGAGTTTAAGTTTAATAAATTTAAACTTTTCTTCTTTAAACCTATGAAAAGCTGTTTGTGCTGGGTTTTTTTGCCTTATAATTGGAAAGCAGTGAACAAGGATTCACCAAGGGGAAGCTAAAAACACAGTGTGTTTAAAATTAAAACCTGTTACAGTAAGACCGGATGAAGGCTGAGAGGGAACGCTAGACACCTTTCTCACCTGGTTGTAACAGAAATTTGGCTGCTACCATCCTGGATTTTACCCACAGACAAACGAGAGAAATTGGAAGTGGGACGCCAAATTGTTCCCAATCAAAAAAGAGCTGTATAAAACACTAGTTAGTCCACAGCTGGAGTACTGTGTACCGTTCTGGTCACCACACTATAGGAAGGATGTGATTGCACTGGAGAGGGTGCAGGGGAGATTCACCAGGATTTTGCCTGGGCTGGAGCATTTCAGCTATGAAGAGAGACTGAAAAGGCTAGGGTTGTTTTCCTCAGAGCAGAGAAGGCTGAGGGGAGATATGATTGAGGTATACAAAATTATGAGGGGCATTGATAGGTTAGATAGGAAGAAACATTTTCCCTTAGTGGAGGGGTCAATAACCAGGGGGCATAGATTTAAGGTAAGGGGCAGGAGGTTTAGAGGGGATTTGAGGAAAAATCTTTTCACCCAGAGGGTGGTTGGAATCTGGAACGCACTGCCTGAAGAGGTGGTAGAGGCAGGAACCTTCACGACATTTAAGAAGTATTTAGATGAGCACTTGAAACACCATAGCATACAAGGTTACGGGCCAAGTGTTGGAAAATGGGATTAGAATAGTTAGGTGCTTGATGGCCATCACAGGACTGAAGGGCCTGTTTCTGCACTGTATAACTCTAGACTCTATGGGTAAGGTTTCAGTGCATGTTTTCTTGTGGTTTTGTGTGCTAGAATACTAACATGTCTGCAACTGAAGTGAGTAGCTCCCCAAACCAGGGTGAAGTAACTTGGGATAAGTTAAAAGCATTGTCTATGGAGGAGTTGAGGAAAATTGCTGAGGAGTTTGGGATCACTGTACGTGGCAAAGCTAGGAAGTCTGAATTCCTAAGGCTAGCGGCCAACCACTTTCCCCTTGAATCTGAAGAAGCAGAATCAGGGTTAGAAGCAAAATCTGACAGGGTATTGTTAGCAAAGATACAGTTGGAACAAAGGAAACTTGAATTAGAAGAAAGAGAGAGAGAGAGGAAAAGGAGAAAGTAAGAGCCTTCCAGAAGGAACGTGAAGAGAAAGAGAGGAGAGAGAGAAAGAAAGACAGGAGAAGGAACGAAGAGAGAGAGAGAGGAAAAATATTCCTAAGAATGCAATGAAAGGGAGCTGAAGGGGCTTGAGTTAACTAGGCGGCAACAGAGTAACCCCAGTGAAAGTATGGACAATATGGTGGAGCATACTTCAGGGCTGGTTACAGACTTGTTAAAACTAGTTCAACTAAGCCCCAAATTCAATGAGGAAGATGTAGAAGGGTCTTTTGTGTCCTTTGAGAAACCGGCAAGGAAGCTAAAATGGCCAGCTGAGGCCTGGCCTCTTTTACGACAAAGCAAGCTAACCGGAAAAGCCCATGAGGTTTATTCCCTGTTGCCAGATGAGAGTTTATCAAATTATGAACTGATCAGAAATGCTATCCTCGGGACATATGAATTGGTACCCGAAGCCAATCGCCAAAAGTTTAGAACCCTCAAGAAGCAAGCTAAACAAACTTATCTGGAATTTGAAAGAAGTAAACAGCTGGCTTTTGACCAGTGGCTGAGGGCTGTTAAAGTACAGCTCAGCTATGAGAATCTCAGAGAATTAATTCTGTTAGAAGAATATAAACACTCCCACTATCCATAAAGACCCATGTAGAAGAGCAGCATGTTCAGGGAGCCCGGCAAGCGGCTGTTCTAGCTGATGGGTTTGCTTTAATTTATAAGTAGTTTCCCAGGGGAGAAACTTTCCTAATCATCCCCACAAATCTGAAAAGGACAAAGAGTGGAAAGTTGATAGAAGCCCAAGCAGTCCTGGGAGAGGAAGAAAAGAAGGAGACACAGGGGACCCTCCTCTAGCCAAACACAAAGGTGCTGGGCGCAAGAATAAGACCTGGAGACCTGTGTGCTTTCATTGTAATAAAGCGGGGCATTTAAAATCTGACTGCTGGAAACTCGAGAGAAAACCGGTAGGGTTAATCAAGGTACATGCACTCAGTGAAGAAGGGACCCTGATGGAAAGCACAGCAGAACAAGCTGTAGCTTTAACTGCAGTAAGAGTGAGACCCAGGAAGCTTATGGCTGCAAGTACAGGAAATTTTAATAGGATTCCTGAAGTTTATCGGGTTTTGTGTCTGAAGGGAAAGTAACCCCATACCCCACGAGTGGGGCAAGCAAGCCCCTAGTAATTCTCGGGGACAGAGGGGTCACTAGATCCCTTTTACTGGTAAAAGGCCTGACCTTTCCCCCAGAGAGTGCAGTGAACACCAGAATGGTGGTGAATGATATTGGAGGACAGTGTATGCCTGTACCTGTAGTCCGGGTGCAACTGAAGTGCAACCTAGTTTCGGGACCGGTGACCATAGGGATTGTCCCTAGTTTGCCTGTGGATGGGGTTGACTTGCTCCTAGGTAGTGATCTGGTGGGGGTGAAGATGATTGCCCCCCCCCAAGTAGTGAAAGAAAGACCGCAGGAGGTCATAGAGATAGGGCAGTGGTGGGAGATGGACCCCTGCGGTTACCCTGAATGTGTGGTGGATCAGGCCATGATCAAACCGGCTCCCCCAGAGGAGACTGCATTGGCACTGCAGACAGATGACCAAGTCTGTCTGTCTGAGACTTTCTTTGAAAAGTTAGGAGACCCAGGGAATGAATTAAATGGATTTTCCCTAGGTGAGGCTCCGCGAGCCGACCCAGTGTTGCGAGAGTTATAATAGGCTGCCCAGTCTGAAACTGAAGCAGATTGCTACTATTTAATGAATTAGGTACGGAGGAAGAAATTGAGTTTTCCTCACAGACCTGAGAGCAAGGAGTGGGTAGTAGTTCGCCAGTTAGTGGTGCCACAGAGGTACCAGAGAGAAATATTAAAAAGGGGCCATGTGACTACAGTGGCTGTATATGCCGGCATACGAAAGACCAAAGCCCACATAAGACAGAAGTTTGACTGGCCAGAACGATGTGGTGGAGTACTGCAGGAGTTGCCACATGTGCCAGGGTGAGGGGAAACCTGCACCCATAAGTCCTGGACCATTGTTAGGAGGACCCTCCAGCTGGTGAACTGTAAGGGACCCCTGCCAAGAACTAAAGGGGACAGGCAGGCACAAGGCTGGCAAAAGGTTAGACAGGGAAGGGGGAAAAGTGACCAGGAGAACAGGTTAAAGGAAGTGCAGAAGGAATACCAGATGAAAAACCCTACTGTCCAATCATCCAATCCTGCAAAATGTGAAAAGTTAGATCCCACATACTCCTATGTAAATGCAGACACTAGAAGCACCCCACCAAAGTTGCTAACAGCATTTACAGGAACCTGCAGAGACAAATGGCTCTATGGGGCAGATAAACCATGAGGGTGATGCCTCAGGTGCTACAGGGGAGTGCAGTGGAGTCTGCACCAATACCTGCAGGCAGGAGTGTCCCAGAGGACAAAGGGGAGATTAGCTAAGAATCGTCCCCTACAGTCCAATAAAAAGCGACCCACCCATCGCCTGAAGTCAAAAGCATTTGCATGTCTCAGCAAAGCACTGAAAGAGAGTTCAGGATAGACCCAACCACTACTGACTCTCCTGGAAAAAAAATTCCAACTCAGGGCTAATTAAACCTAAGCATCTCAAAGACCCGAGGCAGCATGGAAATGGGCAAACTGAAGAAAAACTTCCCCAAAGAACAACATGTTTACTGGGATGCCAAAAAGGGGGCATTTAAAGCAGCACTGGCACCTAGAAAAGACAGGTTGTAATAAGTTTTAGGATTTATGAATGAATGGGAATGAATGAAAGAAATGCATGTTTTTTCTGTATCATATTTTCTCTCGACCCTTTTAATGAAATGCGCTTTTCTGAAATCGCATTTCATTCCGCTAAGTGTGGAGGTGTCATGCAGGCCCCCACCTGCCAAGAATGAGGCACATTGGTTTTGTCATGTGACCATTGATTTTGAACTGTTGCTGGAGCGAGGAAATTACTTGTTCAACCGTGGCTGGAAAAAACATTTGCATACTAACAGACAGTGCTTATGTAGACAAAGGACCATTCCCTGGCACATTCAACCCACAATGGATGTTGATCATCGGACAGTGAGGGGGTGGGGAAATGCACTCCAGGGCCTGCTGGGATGATGCAATTCACAGGGACCAGGACTGATTGGACCAGCTGGTCACATGACTAACTGACTATTCCAGGGAATTTTGAACTAGCCACAGAGAGTTTGAACTGAAAAGAAAGACTGCTTGCTCCTGGACTGAGAAGACTGTCTGCTCCCATCTCTTTCTCACAAGCTTCTGAATCCACACATGAACCCCAAGAGAGAAAAGTCTCCTACAGCAAACAAGGTTTAAGAAGAATACTGGGCCCCAATGAAAAGCAAGATGTACCTACAATCAAGGACTCTACAGTGAGCTCGAAGAACCATAACAAAAACTCCAGATATTGCCTCAAACTTTTCCACTCTATTTTCCTTCTGCTCTTTTCTGTCTCTATTTGCATGTGTGTATCGCGTATGCATGCTAGTGTGGGCGTGTCATGTATCTGTAGGCATCAACCAAATTAGAGTTTAAGTTCAAGTTTAATAAATTTCAACTTTTCTTCTTTAAACCTAAGAAAAGCTGTTTGTGCTGGTTTATTTGATTATAATTGGAAAGCGCTGAACAAGGATTCACCAAGGGGTAGCTAAAAACAGTGTGTTTAAAATTAAACCCTGTTATGGTAAGACAAAGTAAAGGTTTAGAGGGACCCCAGACCTCTTTCTTACCTGGTCGTAACACCCTCCCTAAACCTTTCCGCCTTTCTACATCACTTTCCTCCTCTAAGATACTCCTTAATAGCCTACCTCTTTGACCAAGCTTTTGGTCATCTGACCTACATTTCCTTATGTGACATATTTTATTTTATATGCTCCTGTAAAGCACCTTGAAACGTTAAAGGTACCACATAAAAAGTGCTTTATAAATGTATATTGTTGTTGTAGAAGGTCAGCCTTGATCTTATTAAATGGTGGAGCAGCTTCTAAGGACCTCCTGCTCTGTTTGTTACATTCTTATATACCGCAATCAAGTCGCCCCTTAACCTTCTATATTCCAAGGAATACACGCCTAGTTTATGTAATCTCATGATTTAACCCCTGGAGCCCTGTTAAATCTGATGAATCTGCCCTGAACTCCTTCCAAGACTAAGATATCCTTTCTAAGATGTGCTTCCCAGAACTGTACACAGTATTCCAAAAGTGATCTAGCCAGTTCTTTACATGCCATTTCTTTATATACCTGTAGCAAAACTTCCTCTCCTTTACATTCTAGCCCTCTAGTTATAAAGTGCCAAGAATGAGGCATATTAATTTCATCACATGAATATTAATTTTAAACAGTTGCTGGAGTGAAGAGATGACTAGTTTAGAGAGATCAGCAGCGACTGGAAAGCATTTACATACTAAGAGATAGTGGAGAGACAATGGGAATTGCTCACTGATTCAATTAACAGAGATTGATCTGGGCAATGGTGATCCACATCTTGTTGGTGTAAAGGACAGTACAGCAGCCTTCCCCCCGCCACCCCCACTGAGAGCTTTGAAATCCACAAACTGCAGGACTGGTTGTTCCCTTACAAATAAGGGGTTAGGCACATGACTATCCTGCTGGCCAACTTGGAGTTTTGAATTGTGTTCACAGGATAGTTTGAAGACAAGGGCTGCAGATTACAATTGAACTTGGAAGAGAGCCTCTCTCCTGTCTGGCTTTTTCTCTCTCTTTCACTAATCTTCAGATCCACTGAAGTCACTTAAACCTCAAGTGAGAAAAGACCCCTACATTGAAACAAGTTTTGAAGTGTGCACTGGGTCCCAACAAAATGGCAAGACTTACCGGCAACCAAAGACTCCGTATTGAACTCAAAGGATCGTAAATAGAAACCCAGCTATTGCCTCAAACCTTTCCCCTTTATTCTTTCTACTTTTTCTATCTCTATCTGTGTGTGTGTTTATCGCTAGTGTGGTCATGTCGCATATTCGTAGTCGTTAACTGAATTAGAGTTTAAGATTAATAAACTTCCACCTTTCTTGTTTAAATCTAAGAAAACCTGTCTGATTGATTTCTTTGCCTTACAATTGGAAAGCAGTGAACAAGGATTCACCGAGGAGGAGCTAAAAGCACGCTATTTTTAAAATTAAGCCCTGTTATGGTTAAACCAAGCAAAGGCTGAGAGGGAACCCCTAGACCCCTTTCTCATCTGGTTGCAACAAAAGGCTAACATTCCATTAGCCTTTTGATTATTTCACCAGCACCTTCCAAACCCATGACCTCTGCCACCTAGAAGGACAAGGGCAGCAGATGCATGGGAACACCACTCACTGCAAGGTCCCCTTCGAGCCACATACTATCCTGACTTGGAACTATATCGCCGTTCCTTCATTGTTGCTGAGTTAAAATCCTGGAACTCCCTTCCTAACAGCATTGTGGATGTACCTGCACCCCATGGACTGCAGCAGTTCAAGAGGCAGCTCACCACTGCCTTCTCAATGACAATTATGGATGGGCAATAAATGCTAGCCTAGCCAGTGACATCCACATCCCAGCAATGAATTTTTAAAAAAATTTGTGCCTGACTACTACATTTCAGTGATCTGTATATATGGACCCCTAAACCGCTTTGGACTTCTACTATTCCTAGCTTTTCACTATTTAAAAAATATTTGAATCAGTTCGCTTTTGTTCCAACTTGGTGACCTCACATTTACCTGTGCTGTTGCAGCTTTTATTGTGGGTACCGTAGATTGGTGCATAATAAAAACATTGTGGCAATTTGGGCATTCACACACAGGATAATGTGATCGACATCACACATTAGTTGCAGCTTGATAGAATTGTGGAGTTAGACACTCGATACGTCCAAATAAGTGAATCAAGTAGCAGTTTATTTTACAAGTATGCATACAGGGGAGTCCTCTCAGACCAATCTAAGAGGTGACTCTGAGTTACATCGTTTTCCTCACGTATTCATACCATTCCTGTGACATTTCAACATGTACATAGTTACAGATAAATTAGTCATGGAAGACCTGCTTTTTTGCAAGTGGCACTAGCAGTCTGTTTAAAGAAAGACAAACTTTGCTTTATCTGTCTTGACGTCCTGTCCGCTGTATTATCCAATCATCACCTAATCACAGCCCACTCTATCTAGCTTTTACTGCAAAACACATTTAAGTCTTTATACCAATTACAGCAATTTTAAATACAAAATATCTAATATTTTAAATTGCTATATAAATTAAGAATTATCTTTACCTATCTTAACATCTGTTGCTTAGTTGATAGCACTCTGATCCTGGAGTCAGAAAGTTGTGGGTTCAAGTCCCATGCCAGAGATTTAAGCACAAATTCTAGGCTGACACTTCAGTGCAGTTCTAAGGGAGAGCTACACTGTCAGAGGTTCCATCTTTTGGATGTGATGTTAAATTGGGGCTCCATCTGTCTCCTTGGGTGGACATAAGATCCCATTGCACTATTTTGAAAAAGGGCAGGGGACTTATCCTCAGTGTCCTGGCCAATATTTAGTCCTAAACCAACATCACTGAAATGGATTATCTGGTCATTATCACATTGCTGTTTGTGGAAATTTGCTATGTGCAAGTTGGCTTCTGTGTTTCCTACATTACGACAGTGGCTAATGTTGGCCAGGGGCTGCAAGAAGTACAGAATCTGTTACAAACTGCTGGATATCTCATGAACTGAAGTAACCTGAGCTCAGACACTGCTGAACAGCTCATGAACTAAAGTAACGTGAGCTCAGACACTGGCATGTGCTGGTAAAAACTAGTTTGAACTAATTAATTGATGTGAAAGACAAGGGAGAGATCACAGGAATAGAGCCTTATTTGGACACGGTCTTTGGGCCTGGGCCAATAAGGAGAAGATATGAACGAGGTGAGCAGGCCTAAACCAACAGGAAAGAGACAGCAAAGCTTGAAGAGATAAGAAAGAGAATAAGTATGGAGAATCTCAGGCATAGAGCCAGCGAGAAACTCCGGAGACCAACCATCATGGAAGTGGAAGACCCTGCGTGAGCAACGGTGCGACGACGTAAAAGAGAGAGAGAACGGAACGCCTGGCCAGCGTCAGCTCTCCCCTTTTTCGGTATTATCCTTTGTTTTCTGTGACTAGGCCAGGGAAAGGTCAGAGGAACCTAGTGGGTGTGCTTATCGATTCTAGCTAGCTTTATTATTAACTGTATAACCCAGTTTGAGTTGCATGCTTTTGTCTAACCAAGTGTATAAGCCTTATTCTTACATTGTACAACAATATGAATAAAGTAAATTGATAGTTAAAGAAAGGACTGAGTTTCCTCCTCTTTGTACTAAACCATTAACCATAGCCGATGGATTAGATGGAGGGTGGCTCTTCTGTAACCCCGATATCCCAAACACCCAGCCTGAGCCTGAATTAAGAGGACTTAGTCCCACGTGACGGCCAGGGTCAAGTGGGTGAAGGGAATAAAGGGGCCAAGGGGGAGTTGACTCCACGCCACGGTTTACACTACACTTCAAAAGTACTTCATTGGCTGTAATGTGCTTTGGGACATCCTATGGTTGTGAAAGTTGCTTTTCAAATGCAAATCTTCTTCCTTCTATGCAAAAGAATTTGGTAATGTGCCCAGGATAATGAACAGAACAACCTACCACACACTGCTTTGATTACTGCTTTGATTACAGGATTTCTCTGCTGCCTTCAACATGTGATAGATTATCACAACTTCATACTTTGTTTCAGGTTTAAATTATTAAACAAATTAATTTTACAAAAGGCAACCTAATCATTAACTAACAGTGATATAATAGTGTACAATTATATGTACACAAGTGAAAAATACAAGGCTGAATTGCATGTATTTTAATGCAAGGAGTCTTACTAGTAAGGCAGATGAATTGAGGGTGTTGATTAGCACATGGGATAATGATATTGTTGCTATCACAGAGACATGGTTGAGGGAGGGGCAGGACTGGCAGCTCAATATTCCAGGGTATAGAATCTTCAGGCGTGACAGGGGAGGGGATAAAAGAGGAGGTGACATTGCACTGTTGATCAAGGAGTCAACTACTGCAGTAAGGAGGGTTGATTTAAAAAAAAAACAAAGAACAAAGATAATTACAGCACAGGAACAGGCCCTTCGGCCCTCCAAGCCTGCGCCGATCCAGATCCTCTCTCTAAACATGTCGCCTATTTTCTAAGGTTCTGTATCTCTTTTCTTCCTGCCCATTCATGTATCTGTCTAGATACATCTTAAAAGACTCCATCGTGCCCGCATCTACCACCTCCGCTGGCAATGCGTTCCAGGTGCCCACCACCCTCTGCGTAAAGAACTTTCCACGCATATCCCCCCTAAACTTTTCCCCTTTCACTTTGAACTCGTGTCCTCTAGTAATTGAAACCCCCACTCTGGGAAAAAGCCTCTTGCTATCCACCCTGTCTATACCTCTCATGATTTTGTACACCTCAATCAGGTCCCCCCTCAACCTCCGTCTTTCTAATGAAAATAATCCTAATCTGCTCAACCTCTCTTCATAGCTAGCGCCCTCCATACCAGGCAACATCCTGGTGAACCTCCTCTGCACCCTCTCCAAAGCATCCACATCCTTTTGATAATGTGGCGACCAGAACTGTACGCAGTATTCCAAATGTGGCCGAACCAAAGTCCTATACAACTGTAACATGACCTGCCAACTCTTGTACTCAATGCCCCGTCCGATGAAGGAAAGCATGCCGTATGCCTTCTTGACCACTCTATTTACCTGCGTTGCCACCTTCAGGGAACAGTGGACCTGAACACCCAAATCTCTCTGGACATCAATTTTCCCCAGGGCTTTTCCATTTACTGTATAGTTCACTCTTGAATTGGATCTTCCAAAATGCATCACCTCGCATTTGCCCTGATTGAACTCCATCTGCCATTTCTCTGCCCAACTCTCCAATCTATCTATATTCTGCTGTATTCTCTGACAGTCCCCTTCACTATCTGCTACTCCACCAATCTTAGTGTCGTCTGCAAATTTGCTAATCAGTCCACCTATACTTTCCTCCAAATCATTAATGTATATCACAAACAACAGTGGTCCCAGCACGGATCCCTGTGGAACACCACTGGTCACACGTCTCCATTTTGAGAAACTCCCTTCTACTGCTACTCTCTGTCTCCTGTTGCCCAGCCAGTTCTTTATCCATCTAGCTAGTACACCTTGGACCCCAAGCGCCTTCACTTTCTCCATCAGCCTGCCATGGGGAACCTTATCAAACGCCTTACTGAAGTCCATGTATATGACATCGACAGCCCTTCCCTCATCAATCAACTTTGTCACTTCCTCAAAGAATTCTATTAAGTTGGTAAGACATGACCTTCCCTGCACAAAACCATGTTGCCTATCACTGATGAGCCCATTTTCTTCCAAATGGGAATAGATCCTATCCCTCAGTATCTTCTCCAGCAGCTTCCCTACCACTGACGTCAGGCTCACCGGTCTATAATTACCTGGATTATCCCTGCTACCCTTCTTAAACAAGGGGACAACATTAGCAATTCTCCAGTCCTCCAGGACCTCACCCGTGTTTAAGGATGCTGCAAAGATATCTGTTAAGGCCCCAGCTATTTCCTCTCTCGCTTCCCTCAGTAACCTGGGATAGATCCCATCCGGACCTGGGGACTTGTCCACCTTAATGCCCTTTAGAATACCCAACACTTCCTCCCTCCTTATGCCGACTTGACCTAGAGTAATCAAACATCTGTTCCTAACCTCAACATCCGTCATGTCCCTCTCCTCGGTGAATACCGATGCAAAGTACTCGTTTAGAATCTCACCCATTTTCTCTGAGTCCAAGCATAACATTCCTCCTTTGTCCTTTAGTGGGCCAATCCTTTCTCTAGTTACCCTCTTTCTCCTTATATATGAATAAAAGGCTTTGGGATTTTCCTTAACCCTGTTTGCTAAAGATATTTCATGACCCCTTTTAGCCCTCTTAATTCCTCGTTTCAGATTGGTCCTACATTCCCGATATTCTTTCAAAGCTTCGTCTTTCATCAGCCACCTAGACCTTATGTATGCTTCCTTTTTCCTCTTAGCTAGTCTCACAATTTCACCTGTCATCCATGGTTCCCTAATCTTGCCATTTCTATCCCTCATTTTCACAGGAACATGTCTCTTCTGCACGCTAATCAACCTCTCTTTAAAAGCCTCCCACATATCACATGTGGATTTACCTTCAAACAGCTGCTCCCAATCTACATTTCCCAGCTCCTGCCGAATTTTGGTGTAGTTGGCCTTCCCCCAATTTAGCACTCTCCCTTTTGGACCACTCTCGTCTTTGTCCATGAGTATTTTAAAGCTTACGGAATTGTGATCACTATTCCCAAAGTAGTCCCCTACTGAAACTTCAACAACCTGGCCGGGCTCATTCCCCAACACCAGGTCCAGTATGGCCCCTTCCCGAGTTGGACTATTTACATACTGCTCTAGAAAACCCTCCTGGATGCTCCTTACAAATTCTGCTCCATCTGGACCTCTAACACTAAGCGAATCCCAGTCAATGTTGGGAAAATTAAAATCTCCTATCACCACCACCCTGTTGCTCCTACATCTTTCCATAATCTGTTTACATATTTGTACCTCTATCTCACGCTCGCTGTTGGGAGGCCTGTAGTACAGCCCCAACATTGTTACCGCACCCTTCCTATTTCTGAGTTCTGTCCATATTGCCTCACTGCTCGAGTCCTCCTTCATAGTGCCCTCCTTCAGCACAGCTGTGATATCCTCTTTGACCAGTAATGCAACTCCTCCACCCCTTTTACCTCCCTCTCTATCCCGCCTGAAGCATCGATATCCTGGGATATTTAGTTGCCAATCATGCCCTTCCCTCAACCAAGTCTCAGTAATAGCAATAACATCATACTCCCAGGTACTAATCCAAGCCCTAAGTTCATCTGCCTTACCTACTACACTTCTTGCATTAAAACAAATGCACCTCAGACCACCAGTCCCTTTATATTCATCATCTGCTCCCTGCCTGCTCTTCCCCTTAGTCACACTGACTTCATTATCTAGTTCCTTACAGGCTTTTGTTACTACCTCCTTACTGTCAACTGACCTCAATTGGTTCCCATCCCCCTGCCACATTAGTTTAAACCCTCCCCAACAGCGTTAGCAAAAGCACCTCCAAGGACATTGGTTCCAGTCCGGCCCAGGTGTAGACCGTCCAATTTGTAATAGTCCCACCTCCCCCAGAACCGGTCCCAATGTCCCAAAAATATGAACCCCTCCTTCCTGCACCATCTCTCAAGCCACGCATTCATCCTGACTATTCTTTCATTTTTACTCTGACTATCACGTGGCACTGGTAGTAATCCTGAGATTACTACCTTTGAGGTCCTACTTTTTAACTTGGCTCCTAACTCCCTAAACTCTGCATGTAGGACCTCATCCCGTTTTTTACCTATATCATTAGTGCCTATGTGCACAATGACAACTGGCTGTTCACCCTCCCCCTTTAGAATGTTCTGCAGCCGATCTGAGACGTCCCTGACCCGTGCACCTGGGAGGCAACATACCATTCGGGAGCCTCGTTTTCGACCACAGAACCGCCTATCTACTCCCCTTACAATCGAATCCCCTACGACTATAGCCCTTCCACTCTTTTTCCCGCCCTTCGGAACAGCAGAGCCAACCACGGTGCCATGGACCTGGCTACTGCTGCCTTCCCCTGGTGAGCCATCTCCCTCAACAGTATCAAAAACGGTATACTTGTTTTGGAGGGAGATGACCGCAGGGGACTCCTGCGCTGCCTTCCTGCTCTTTCTCTGCCTTTTGGTCACCCATTCCCTTTCTCCCTCAGCAATCCTAATCTGCGGTGTGACCAATTCACTAAACGTGCTATCCACGACCTCCTCATCAAATGAGGCCATATGGATAGAACTTAAAAACAAAAAGGGGGCAATCACTTGGCTGAGAGTGTACTATAGGCCTCCAAACAGTCAGGGAGAGATAAAGGAGCAGATATGTAGGCAAATCTCAGAGAGGTGTAAAAATGATAGGGTAATAATAGTAGGGGATTTCAACTTTCCCAATATCAACTGGGATAGTCTTAGTGTAAAAGGCTTAAAGGGGGCGGAATTCTTAAAATGCATACAGGAGAGCTTTTTGAGCCAGTGCTGAGAGAGTCCCACAACAGAAGGGGCAGTACTGGACCTAATCCTAGGGAATGAAGCTGGACAAGTGGTAGAAGTGTCAGTGGGGGAGCATTTCGGGGAAAGTGACCATAACTCTGTAAGATATAAGGTAGTTATGGAAAAGGACAAAGACGGGCCGGAAATAGAGGTACTGAATCGAGGGAAGGCCGATTTCAATATGATAAAACAGGATCTGGCCAAAGTGGACTGGGAGCAGCTACTTGCAGGAAAGTGGGAGTCATTCAAAGAGGAAATAGTGAGGGTTCAGAGCCAACATATACCCATTAAGGTGAAGGGTAGGACCAGCATGTCCAGGGAACCCTGGTTGTCAAGGGATATAGAGGATTGGATCAGTAAAAAAAAGGAGGCTTATGACAGATTCGGACCACTGAAAACAGCGGAGGCACTAGAGGAGTATAGAAAGTGTAGGGGGAGTAATTAGGAGAGCGAAGAGAACACATGAAAAAACACTAGCGGGCAAGATAAAGGAAAATCCTTAGGCGTTTTATAAGCATATTAAGGGCAAGAGCGTAACCAGGGAAAGAGTGGGGCCCATTAGGGACCAAAGTGGCAATCTGTGTGTGGAGCCGGAGGACATAGGTGAGGTTTTAAATGATTACTTTTCATCTGTGTTCACTATGGAGAAGGACGATGTAGGTGTAGAGATCAGGGAGGGGGATTTTGATATACTTGAACATATTAACATTGAAAGGGAGGAAGTATTAGCTGTTTTAGCAGGCTTAAAAGTAGATAAATCCCCAGGCCCAGATAATGTGTATCCCAGGCTGTTATGTGAGGCAAGGGAGGAGATAGCAGGACCTCTGACACAAATTTTCAAGTCCTCTCTGGCCACAGGAGAGGTACCAGAGGACTGGGGGACAGCGAATGTGGTGCCATTATTCAAGAAGGGTAGCAGGGATAAACCAGGTAATTACAGGCCGGTGAGTCTAACATCAGTGGTTGGGAAACTATTGGAAAAAATTCTGAGGGACAGGATTAATCTCCACTTGGAGAGGCAGGGATTAATCGGGGATAATCAGCATGGCTTTGTCAGGGGGAGATCGTGTCTGATTAACTTGATTGAATTTTTAGAGGCAGTGACAAAATGTGTAGATGAGGGTAAAGCAATAGATGTAGTCTACATGGATTTCAGTAAGGCTTTTGATAAGGTCCTGCATGGGAGATTGGTTAAGAAGGTAACAGCCCATGGGATCCAGGACAATTTGGCAAATTGGATGCAAAATTGGCTTAGCGGCAGGAGGCAGAGGGTAATGGTCAAGGGTTGTTTTTGCGAGTGGAAGCCTGTGACCAGTGGTGTACCACAGGGATCGGTGCTGGAACCCTTGCTGTTTGTAGTGTACATTGATGACTTAGACATGAATATAGGAGGTATGATCAGTAAGTTCGCAGATGACATGGAAATTGGTGGTGTCGTAAATAGTGAGGAGGAAAGCCTTAGATTACAGGACGATATAGATGGGCTGGTAAGATGGGCACAGCAGTGGCAAATGGAATTTAATCCTGAGAAGTGTGAGGTGATGCATTTTGGGAGGACCAACAAGGCAAGGGAATATACAATGGATGGTAGGACCCTAGGAAGTACAGAGGGTCAGAGGGACCTTGGTATACTTATCCATAGATAACTGAAGGCAGCAGCACAGGTAGATAAGGTGGTTAGGAAGGCATATGGGATACTTGCCTTTATTAGCCGAGGCATAGAATATAAGAGCAGGGAGGCTATGATGGAGTTGTATAAAACACTAGTTAGGCCACAGCTGGAGTACTGTGTACAGTTCTGGGCACTACACCATAGGAAGGATATGATTGCACTGGAGAGGGTGCAGAGGAGATTCACCAGGATGTTGCCTGGGCTGGAGCAATACAGCTATGAAGAAAGACTGAAAAGGCTAGGGTTGTTTTCCTTAGAGCAGAGAAGGTTGAGGGGGACATGATTGAGCTATACAAAAGTATGAGGGGCATTGATAGGTCAGATAGGAAGAAACTTTTTCCCTTAGCGGAGGGGGCATAGATTTAAAGTAAGGGGCAGAAGGTTTAGAGGGGATTTGAGGAAAATGTTTTTCATCCAGAAGGTGTTTGGAATCTGGAACGCACTGTCTGAAGAGGTGGTAGAGGCAGGAACCCTCACAACATTTAAGAAGTATTTAGATGAGCACTTGAAATGCCACAGCATACAAGGCTACGGGCCAAGTGTTGGAAAATGGGATTAGAATAGTTAGGTGCTTGATGGCCGGCACAGACACGATGATGCTCTGTAATATTTACAGCTGAAATCCTTCTAACTCCTCAAAAGGAAAGCAATAAAAGATTGCAATTTATTGCTATACTATTCTTCTGCAGAATGCTTTTATATGTGCAGTATTTCTTCTATTTCTTACCACTGCAGAAGCTGAAACCAGCTTTGTAAATTCCAAACTGAGTCAAAGATTCCAAAAAATACAGCTCCTTAAATATCCCAAAAAACGATTACCAGGACTTCCTGTATTTGATTAACTTGACCATCTTTGGAAATAACTGCTGTTTATACAGTCTGTGTTAAGTCGCTTGTCTCCTCCCTCAAACTTTGCAGCCAAGTAACTGAAACTTGAAACTTTTATATTAAGTCAAGATTGGTGTATGATTCTGGCTAGTATGATTTAAAACTCTTTGGCCAGAATTTCCACAAGGTTCTCCAGATTTCCCACTGTAACTTTGGCAAAAACCCTGGAGAAACAGTGTAATGCTGTTTCTTAGGGGTTCTGGCAATCTCCCACGAGAGAACCCCCACGGAAATTTCAACTTATGTATTGTGACTATATTTAAAGGAACAGCCAGCAGGTCAACACTAGACAAGAGATTTCATTTTTGTCATACCTCTGACAAAGTGAATAAACAGCTGATCTATTTGTAGCCCTTCACTTTGTAAGTGATTCCTTGAAGGTGTGTGGAGTTGCCCCAGTTCTTTGACCACTGATTTTTCACTAAATCATTGGGGAAGTGCACTGTCTCTGCTTGGCATCTCTCCTCATATCACAACAGAACTTGAGTACTAAGTTATGAATAGTTATGTGTAAAATTCTGTACCTGACTAGTAGGCCTGTTGATAAACCAACTGTTTGGATCATCAGGCTCACCTGATGCTTCCACCCACTGTAATGCCCACACTGAAACAATAATCAGAATTTCCATCTTAATTTGTATTTGCATGTAATTTGCATTTTTCTTCTAGCTCCAAAAAGTTGCAATTCAGATTACAGACTTGTGGGTGGTAAGTAACAATACAATATACAGTATTGGTATTCTGTCCATGTGTGAAACATCCTGTCACTCTAATTGTATTGAATAAGTTTTTGCCAACTTTTTTAAAGTGCTGAGTTCTGTTGATACAATTTACATGTATGACAACTCTGAATGTGCTTTGTTGTCTACAGCTTCTTTGGGTGCTGTACAAAAATGTTTCCATAGTGTAATGAAGCTTAATCCATTGCAATACAAGCATTCTGTTATAACAGCTGGAACGGGTGGATGGGTTGGAGGGAAGGGTTAATAGGCACATTAGTAATAGACAGAATCATTCTGACAGATTCCGAGATACAATTTACCAGTGTGGTTAGCATTCCTTGTAAGCTACAATAACAAACAAGCTTATGAAAAGTCCAAAGGACATGGATTTTTTAAAATTGCTACAGTACTAAATTTCAACAGATGTGTTATATTTTGCTCTGTAGCCTGCATTCACTGCAGATCCATAAGCAGAACAACATAACCCTGAACATCCCTGACTGAATATACTGTACCAGAAAGTGCAGTGTCAATCTTGTTTATAATGTCCATCTTTGAGGTATTAAGATTAAATATTTAAGTTCTATTGATATATTTTTGTATTAACTATTATATACATGAGAATAGAGAATTGATCCAGTGTACTAAAGGACTATGAAATTGTACAATGAGAGCAGGCAGGTTCAATTACTCCACTCTGCTGGGTTCCTGATCTTAGTTGTACAGGTATGGATATCCACTGAGCAAAGCTCTGATGGGCCCCACATCTGCCCTTCGTACCCCTATACATCAGCTTTATCTTGCCATCCAGGTTGCTAGCAGCCAAGGAAGTTCTCAAAGTAGAAGAAACCTTCCCTCAACCCCCCACCTCTGACATTAGGGACCATGGTTGTGTTTCATCCCACGCCACTGTACAATTTGTAAAGTAGCAATTTTTTTGGCCGAGACCCAGTGTTTCTGGGTCCTACATGAATTTTTGTGTTTTCTGGGGCATTTCCACTGAGGTTTTTTATCTTTAAGAGCACCCTTTCTGACAAATAATAAACTTGCTGACCTTTATTGCGCAATTTGAATGGGGCAGTGTGAACTTTGCAGAGAATGAGGAAGTCAAGGGTTGCACGCTGATGCCCTCATTTTAATGCTTTTCCAATACTTAATGGGGGTGAAATGCAACTTTGAACAATAATGGATCAGCAGCCCACTAAACACCTGTGTTTTACGCTCCCAAAAAAACTACTGTTGCTGGCCTTGAGCTCTTAGAATTTTTCTGAATCTAGATGGATCTAATTTGGCCTACACCCTTAATTCTCTTCTTTTTATGGATCCTACAGCATTCTCTAGCTACTCCTGATGGATTTTTTTCATATATGTTCATCAGGTTAAGGCATGATTTGGCTCAGCTGTGATGCCTTTCAGAGTAGCATAGCTTGCCAATACTCATTTTCTAGGTTCAGTCATGAAGAATGGCCACTTGGCATAGTATTGAAGGGCAGCCGGTGTGCATGAAACAGCACCCCAGCAAGAATCAGCACCTTCAGAAGAGAAAATCAGCAGGATTTTAAAAAAATGTTTTTGTTTGAATATAACTGTATAAATTCCTCCCTAACTCTCCCAGAGCAACATCCTGTACAAACTTTATGAATTCATTCATTCATCGCGTTCAGAACACACAACAGATTCTTTCATCCAATAACATACATGAAACAAAAACATAATGTGTAGTTTTATGCTGTTCCTTGTAATTATCACAGCAGCCGTCTTTACTAATTCATGATTTAATATTCAGTTATCCCAAACTGATGGTTTCTTTTCTGCAGAACAGACTGAATTTCCTAGGGAAAGGTCACTGTTGCCAGTGAAGGAATTCACTAGCTGTTGGCATGATTGACAGCAGCTGTTTAATTGTTCACTGCACAGCATTCTTCTGACTTGACATGTTATTCATGCATTTAATTCATTACTTTGGCCATTGCAAAAGAAGTGGGGAGGCGTGCCAGGCTAATCTGTAGAACCATTTGCCATACGCTGACTGTGTTTATTCATTATGATACCCACAATTCACCATTTCTATTGCTTCTGACTCGAGTGTTAAATGCAAGTGGATGCTTCTTGTTGCCAATCCTTGGACGAAATCCTCTGGCTAGAGATGAAGTTGGTACTAACTTTATTGCTATTTAAACTGCTGATAGTTAATTGATTTAACAACTTATTTTGGAAGATCATTTTTTTCTTCATCTTTAATAAACATCCATGAACATTTTAAAATGGTGACTGCTCCTTTTGGGTATATAATATGAACTTAATGAGGTACCACCCTGGAAAAGCATGCACCTTTGCTGTATTATTGCTGTTTTATTACTGAAGCAGGGTATAATATCTTAATGCTGCACTTTCTGTCCCCTATTGTGTTACAACCAGGTGAGGAAGGGGTCTCAGGCTTCCCTCATGCCCCTTTTCCGGTTTGGCTGTAGCAGGGTTTATCTTTCTAAACACAGTCATTTTAGTTTACCACCTCAGTGAGCCCTTGCTCACTGCACTCTAATTACAATTGCAGATGAACCAATCAGACAGGTTTTCTTGTGTTTAAACAAGGAAGATGCAAGTTTAGTAACCTTATCACTTTAAACGAGTTAAAATTAATAAAATACGCGACGCATCCATGCTTACATGCATACAAGAGGCACACACAGACACAAATGGATACAGAGGGGAAGAAAGAGTTGGGAGGTTGACGAAAAGTTTTATTAAATGGAATTCAGGTACAGGGTTGCAATGTCCTTAATTGAAGTTAAAGTCTTTTAGTCCTCGCTAGGGTCACGTGCATAATTTCAGGCTTGTTTCTCTGGTTCCAGGAGGCCGAAGGGAGGCTTCAATTGTCTTCCTGGTGGTCGCCTGTAAATTTTTGTAGTCTTGAGGCTTACACACTGCCACCATGGTTTCCCTGGGACTTTGCTGGAGAGAGAGACTTTTCCCCTCCAGTTCAGTTGCAGTTTCTTTGCTTTCTGAGGCACAATCTGAAAACCTCAGTGTTGCATCAGCAAGTGTGTCATGTGGCCATCTCTTTGTTTGAAACTGCAGTCCTTGGAGGGTTGTTTGAATTTCAGACATACTCGGTGGGAGGGTGGTTTGACTCTTACGGAGTCAAAGGGGTGTCAATGTCTTTTGATTACCCCTACTGACAAAACCAATCTCGCTAATTGAATCAGGGAGCACCCCCATTGTTCCAGCTAGACTGGTACTTTACTTCTGTCTCTCAGCCAGCCTTTGTCTTCTCAAAATGCAAATTTGTTTGGCTATTTTTTAACTGTTTTGTGTGGCAAGGGAGGAGATAGCAGGGGCTTTGACACAAATTTTCAAATCCTCTCTGGCCACAGGAAAGGTACCAGAGGACTGGGGGACAGCGAATGTGGTACCATTATTTAAGAAGGGTAGCAGGGATAAACAGGTAATTACAGGCCGGTGAGTCTAACATCAGTGGTTGGGAAACTATTGGAAAAAAGTCTGAGGGACAGGATTAATCTCCACTTGGAGAGGCAGGGATTAATCAGGAATAGTCAGCATGGCTTTGTCAGGGGGAGATCGTGTCTGATTAACTTGATTGAATTTTTAGAGGCAGTGACAAAATGTGTAGATGAGGGTAAAGCAGTTGATGTAGTATATATGGACTTCAGTAAGGCTTTTGATAAGGTCATGCATGGGAGATTGGTTAAGAAGGTAACAGCCCATGGGATCCAGGGCAATTTGGCAAATTGGATCCAAAATTGGCTTAGCGGCAGGAGGCAGAGGGTAATGGTCAAGGGTTGTTTTTGCGAGTGGAAGCCTGTGACCAGTGGTGTACCGCAAGGATTGGTGCTGGGACCCTTGCTGTTTGTAGTGTACATAAATGATTTAGACGTGAATATAGGAGGTATGATCAGTAAGTCCGCAGATGACATGGAAATTGGTGGTGTCGTAAATAGTGAGGAGGAAAGCCTTAGATTACAGGACAATATAGATGGGCCGGTAAGATGGGCACAGCAGTGGCAAATGGAATTTAATCCTGAGAAGTGTGAGGTGATGCATTTTGGGAGGACCAACAAGACAAGGGAATATACAATGGATGGTAGGACCCTAGGAAGTACAGAGGGTCAGAGGGACCTTGGTATACTTATCCATAGATCACTGAAGGCAGCAGCACAGGTAGATAAGGTGGTTAGGAAGGCGTATGGGATACTTGCCTTTATTAGCCGAGGCATAGAATATAAGAGCAGGGAGGTTATGATGGAGCTGTATAAAACACTAGTTAGGCCACAGCTGGAGTACTGTGTACAGTTCTGGGCACTACATTAGAGGTTAATTGGTGTATGTAAGTATATAATCTCAAAATAGAAGGTTTATTTTTAGTACACTTAACTTTGCAGAAGGAGATGTTATTTTGCTTTTTTAAAATAAGATTTATGCAATGAGATCCTTTCAATCTGTGTGAAGATTTTTAGTTGACTAATAAGTAACACAGTCAAAAGCTCAAACACATTTCATAACATTGTAGCAGCTTCCAGTAAATAAGTACCGCACTGTTTTACCAAGAAGGCACAGAGACAGTAAATAAAATTGTTAAAGGGAGTGGAGAATTGAGAGAAACAGATATTTCTGGGGAAATGTGCTGTTAAATCATTATGCGAGATAAGACAGAGATGAGAGATCACAGAGACAGAAAGATGAGACTGAAAGATTAGAGAGAGTAAAAGATAAAAGAATTAAGAGACAGAGATTGGAAAAGGGGGATTACAGAGTGATCACAAAGACACTAAGTATTATAAACCTATTTTCACTTCAAACGTAAAGAGAATTACTTAAATTAGAATCCATCTGGATTACAAAAAAAATTGCAAAGTAATTAGTAACATTAGATGAAATATCAGAATCCAATCATACCTAAGAAACGTTCTTTCCCAATTCTCATAAAGATGTACATTTAAATAATGGCCATTATGCAGCTCTTGACAGTGAAGGACTCAATGAAAATTTGCACTTCATTATGTTTATTTAACTAAATTTCTTTAGCATCATCCATGATGATGATTTCACAATTGTCATGTTATGCATTTTTCTATTTTTAGAAAGCCTAGTAGTACAATGATGGAACTACACATTTTTGAGCCTTGCATCAGCACTGCATTAAGTGTCGCTCAAACTCACAAGCTGGTACTAATAAACTGCAAATGTTTATGTTCGTATGATACACCATAGATGTGTATTTTTCAGACATGCGTGGTATAAAGTAACATGTTACACCCTGCCTGCTGCTCTATCACTGGTTGTTGATTGTATGCTGCTCAAGAAGAAATTTGAGGTGCATTGATTAACCTAAGTAATTCTTTCATCAAAACATTTTAGCAGGTTAACCTGGCAGTGAAGATCGTTCCTTTTAGATGTAAAACGTTTAATTCAATGGATGGATTTTTGATTCAGATTGTGTGACCTGGTAGGTTAAATTTGAGCATTCAGTCTGATAGTCAGCCACATTGACATAGTACAATTGTATACATATATAGTTGTTTATCTATAATATATCCTTAAACTAGCCTTTATTACAACACTGATTAAAAGGTTTTTTCCAGTGAGTGTGCGTGGGGGGTATTTAAAAAGGGAACTTTCATATTTCAATCTGTGTGTTAATGCTTTGCTTCATTACTGGATATGTCTTGTTTTATAATAAACTGATAGTTTTGTTGCTTAATAAAGAAACCTAGTTGGTGTCTTTTATTCTAGGATAAAAGGTAGAGGAGATGATTGACCGTATCAGTAACTGGGTAAACATTTAAAATATATGTTGTGACCTGTGCGGAAGTGGAACTAGAAAAAACAGTGGCCTCCTCCCACCTCGCTCATAACACTACATCGAGAGACTGTGACAGAAACTTTACCGTCAGCCTTTACAGCATATCACATTCCACATTTCGTCAGGTGAAAAATCTCCCAAATCTTGCCTGTCAGCATGCAGCTGCTGAACATTTAGGGCTGAATTTTATAAGCCCTCTGTGTCGGGGGTTGTGGCAGGGGCCAGAAAAATACTTCCATGAGAGGCCCACCACGGGCCTCGACGCCGGGAAGGCCCCGCCCCTCCCCCCGCCCCCCCCCGCATTTTACCGGTAGCGGTAAGGTCTCGGGGCGGCCCCCCCGCTACTCAGTGGTGGAGCCTTAATTTTAATGGATGCCAAAACACCTACCTCGTCCCGACGGCCATCCCATGCTGATATTCCAGCCGGTGGCCAAAACTCTCCCGCCTTCGGATCTCTGTTCGGAGATCTGAAGCATGGCACTGGTGGGGAGGGGGGAGGTGTGAAGTTTCCAGGGAGGGAGGGAGGGGGAGGGAGCGGAGAAAACTATTCCTATTGGTTGTGGGGATGGCGGTTCAAAGGTGATGATGTTTGGGGGGAAATTTCGGAATAGAAAATAATGTTTTCTTGGGGGTGGGGTAGGGCAATTTATTTATTGAGTACTCAGTTGAGGGGATGGGATGTTAAATTAAAATTTTACTGCTATTTTTAAAACAATGGTACCTTTAAAAATTTAAATTAAACTGAATGGCTTGAAGCCCTTTAAAAATGGCACCGGCACCTGCATGGTGATACCAGGAGTGCCTGACCCTTCAACATCATCGGGGTAGGGCTCTGCGCCCCCTCCGTGCTAATGAGCCACAGCATGAAATATCACGCCGACTCTGCAGTGCACGGTTCGCGCGTGTGCCGCTCACTGCCAAGAATGGTGGCTTGCTATTAAGATTCAGCCCTAACGGTTTCTGTTCAAATGGCAGATATTCTCTATTTATGCACGTGCAGACTGATTGCAGCTGTAAACCACTGCCAGACATGGCATTGCAATACCTCTCAACT